>NW_015174292.1:495533-503767 GCF_001447785.1 Gekko japonicus
GAAAGAGAACACACTGTCTCCAGTTCTAAATGCATCAAACTTGGTTCCTTCCATCACCATCTACACCAACTTCAAATCCTGGAAGCACCACCCACCCACAGAAGAGATCCGACCTCACAGACATCTGGGCCACTCCTGCCTACCCCAGCAGCCAATGGAACAAGAAGTATACTCAGGCCACCCCATTGGACACAGAGTGTTCTCTTCCCCCTTAAGCAGGGATCACTATATCCCACTGATTATCCTCATCCACCGAGTTTTTGAAATGCCCACGATGTCTATGTTCTCCTCTGTCACTATGCATTCCAGCTCCCCTATTTTACCTTGGACACTTCTGGCATTCGAATATAAACATCTATAATTCCCCAGGCATGTTAGGCCTGCAACCTGCCTCCTGTGGCCTCTAGACCTTGCCAGGAAGTCAATATTGTTTGCCACCCTCTCAGTGCCCAGTCCTAATCCACTTTCCTCTAGAACTGTAACAATTACCCCTTCACATCTTAAAGATGAGCCATCTCAGACCAGAGACTTTCCACCAGGATTTAGTCTAAAAACTGTTCTGCCAACTTTTTGATTTTAAGCACCAGCAGCCTGGTTCCATCTCAGTACAAGTGGAGGCCATCTCTTTTGTATATGTCCTGCTTGTTCCAAAAGCATCCCAGAGCCTAACAAACTTAAACCCTTTCTCCCTACACTGTTTCATCCATGCACTGAGACTCCTGCATTTGAATGGAAAGAGTCAATCACTAATACTGATTAAGTGGGATGACTGTAGACTTCCCTGGAGTGTACTTGCCCCAGGACTCTTATTGTAACCACCAGTATCCACCCTACAGTGAGGGAGGAATTGAGTTCCCTTTGTGCCTTCCCTGTTGGGTCCAGCATGTGGATATTACCAGGCTCATGTCAAGGAGGTGTGCCAGTTATCAACACACACTGGTTGGCTATTTCCATATATGGCTGACATGGGGTATCACTGGCATGCTGGTCCATGATTGCTGAGTTGCAAAGGGGATGCAATGAACTCTGGTGCAATTGCTATGGTCTCTGGAACTGGGTCTCTTTGTACATATTTTCTATCTGCTGAGTGATTACAGGATCATAAGAACTAATGATGCCTTTTCAGTCATGCACCAGCTCTTGGGGCTTGGATCTGAGCTACCAGATTTCTGCAGTTCTTCAGAACATTTCTCAACAGAAATATTAAGAGTATTCCTGAGTGAACTGCTGTATTTTAAGAGGACGGTTGTACAGATACCATATGAGAGACCCCTGAGTGTGAATTCATGTACAAGAAATGTCATATGGGATTAGATTCCCTTTTCATTCTTCCAACTGAATTCCAACAGTGTGAATATATCACGCATGTGTGACTTGCCACATCTGTCACAAACACTACTATAGACTTGGCTGGGTTGAAACAGCTGAGCTATCAAGACTCATGACAAAAATGAGAGCTTAATGCTGCACATGGAAAAGTCTGCATTCAGTCAGTTTGCATGGTAGCACTAGTTTTACTTTCATGTTCAAAACATATAATTGGGGCAATTTTTATCATTTAGGCTCTCATATTATTTAAATTGCCTAAACACAACCTTTACATATATAGGAAGAAGAATAAGGCTGTAGAATGCCGAATGGACTATACCACTTCAAACTGCAGATGGACATTCATGGAGAATCACATTCTGGTACATGCTCCCTATGTTAAAATTTTTTGCAAACAGAAAACCAGCATAGTACATAATGAAAGGGGGTAGAACTCCCTTCTGGACTAGCTTTCTGTTTGCACTGGAGTTGTTTCTGTGAAGGAACATTCAAAGTTAGTCTCTGGCCATGTGGTGCATTTCATTCTACCATGTCAACATTCTACCATTTAATTATTTGGCAAGTGTACGCCAGGTTTTAATTACCAAGAAAAAAGGCCATCAACACCTACCTCTTAGTGAATCTCCACTCCCCACCCCAAGGGGTTAGGTTTTGCATCTGCATGCTTTCAGTTGCCCAGAACCACCTCCATATCTATAGCTATTTTCCCACTATCCATGTGAATATGGACACTGTCTGCATATAACACTGATTATTTAACACTATTTGTCATTCTTTATAAAGAGCACATCTGCAGGCCGGTGTTAACATTAAAGCCCCACTTTTGCATGGAGGCACTTCACACAGTAGCCTAACCCTTGGAAATGCCTTCACACTTAAGTTGGCTCTGTATAGAACCTCTTGCCACTACCAGATAAGTAGTTTTTCGGCAGCTTCCACACAATGACTATAAAGATTAAATAATGTCCCAGACCTCATTTTGGCAAATGCAACTATATACTGCCTATAATGACCATAGTAAAAAGCATCCAATTGAATTAAATGCACAAAATGTAGAAAGCAAAACCAAACTTCACAGTTATACAATTTCTTCAAAAGAGACAGAGAAATCAAAATGTCCCAGTTGTCCACTGTCAGGATTTCCAAACAGTTGTTCTCCTTGCTGTTCTAACTGGCTGCTTGACAGTCTAATCCACTGCCCAGTTATGCAAAAGTAGCTACACTGGAACAAATTTTCCCCTAATTTCAGGGATAATGTTTGACAGTAGCAATAATTTTATAGTGTACTTTTAATCCACAAAACGAACTGCCATTTTGGTTGCCCTAACCTTGCAATAATTCGGTATTTTTTAATGCACCTTGCCACATATAGCCCTATCAGAATAGACACAATACATGCATTAAACGGCAGTTAGGCTTTGACAGTAACTCTTTCTGCTAACACTGCACATCCATATGCATGCAATTTATGCATCACAAAAGACTCAAATAGAAGCCTAAATGTCTTAGTGAGAATCCATTGCAAATGGAACTTAGAGTAGAGGGTTTACAACAGTTGCAGCCTAAGGTACACTACATCCAAGATAAAGAAAACTAAACCTTGATGAAATGGCTGAGCTATCAAGAATCACAACAAAAATGAGAGCTTAATGCTGCACATTATTATGCATTATAAATTTGTTATGTTCAGTTATTATTCTTTTGGACATTTTAAACATTATTTTTACACAATGCAACCGCTAAGGCAGCAATTTTAAATGCAAGACTGGCACAGGTAGAAAGAGAGGTGCTGAAATCCTTTCCTGTTGTGGCATTTTTCATTGAAAATCAGGAAATGTTCCCCACAACCCCAGCTGTTTTCTTCTACTTCCAATTGCAACCTCAGCAGCTGCCTCGTAGACTAATCACAAAACTACACGGAACATGTTCTATTTTCAGGCTAAGCATTTGCTTCCCGATTATTAAAACTACTGGGGTGTTTTGCATGTTCTGCAGGTTCTTTATCTCTAACCTTTGTTCTAGTAAACTTACCAGTCAGGTATTCAAGTACAGCTGCCATATACACAGGAGCACCAACTCCAATTCTGTATTTCGGATGACCTTTCTTAATATAACGTAACATTCGTCCTACAGGGAATATGACCCCAGCCTTGGCTGAGCGAGAAGTCTTGGTTGACTTCTTTTTTCCGCCTCTGCTGGACATCTTCTGTGTAATAGGTCTGGCTCACCACACTAAAAACAAAGGAAAAGCTAAGGTTACAAGTTAGGTCTATGGTAAGTTACTTTTCAAACAGCTAATAATATTTTCACAGCCTTTTAAAGAATCATTGACAAAATAAGACAAGCAGATTTGTGAAGGCGCTGCAGTTCCTCTGTTTCAATAGAAACAGCAAATAAAATACTAAAACAGGGGTGGCCAAACTTGCTTAATGTAAGAGCCACATAGAAGAAACATCAGATGTCTGAGAGCCACAAGACATGAACAAATATTACACACACGTTTTTATTGGAAAATGTGCAATTTTGCTTTTATTAACATTAAATAAGACTGCCAGGAATAAAAACAAAAGGGGTAAAAACAGATATTGATACAAATGCTTTCTCCAAGCCGGCCGGGGGGAGGGTACTTTGAGGATGCATTTAAAATTACGGTTGCTTTCTTTCTCTGCTACCCACCCCCACCTCAAGCCTACCCAGGGAGGGGAACACTGGCTAGGAAAGGGAAGACCGATCAGGGAGGCACTTCCCCAGCCACCCTGCCAGGAGCCGCACAATATGTATGAAAGAGCCTCATGTTTGCCAAGCCACAGTTTGGCCACCCATGTACTAAAAGGTACCTATGGACAAGGCTATGTGTATTCCATGGGCTAGATCCAGCCAGCTTCTTCATTCATTCTCATCCTACTTCATCTACTTATTACACATTTCATCCCACATAGCTGTTGTCCATACAGGTTCCATGATCCCCAGCAGATACTGGTCTGTGGTCAAAGGCGACCCCCTCCTCCTATTTCCACCAGCAGAAAGGCTGATTGGATCTAACGCATTGTCCAAACGATCATTATGTATAGTGTGAATTCAAGTTCAAGTGAATTCAATTCTCCAGAATTTTGATTTGGACATTTGGTACATAGTGTCTTGTATTTGGTGCTAAAGATGCCAAATCCTCATAAGCAGGTTATTTTGATGTGTGTGGGGCGAATGATTTCCACAGATTCCTATTTCCAACTGTACCCCTCACATCCTATGCAGTTCCCAGGAGCCTCCAGCCTTCAAAAAGCATAGTAACTGGAGCAGAAAATGGGAAACAGGAAAGAGAGACAATACGGTGTAGTAGCTAGTGTATCAGACTAGGATTTAGGAGACCTCAGTTCAAATCACCACGCTTTCATGGAGCTCACTGAATGATCTAGGGCCAGACATTCAGCCTAACCTGCTTCTTAAGGTTGTTCTGAGGCTAAAAGGGGGAAGATCGAACAGTGTATACTGCCCTGAGCTAACTAGTCAAATGGTGGGATAAAAGTGTACTAGATAAATAGATTGCTAAACTCCACGATACAGAGAGTCCTACTAAGGATCCAAATCATATAAAGCAAAGCAAAGGACAAAACAAATACGCTTGACCAACCCCCCACCCCCACTAGATTTATAGAGATACAAAGTACCAAAGGGCAATTACATCTAACTCTGACTCTGTACCCCAAAGGCAAAACTCCCACAAATCATCCCATACAATCCAAACTATAATGTGCTACAATCAAAATCACTACAAAAGAACAGATGACAGGAGAAGGCTGAAAATAATAAGCTAAATACAGCTAACCAATTTAGCTTTGAAAATCTCTTTTCTCAACTCTAGCTATGTACAGAAGTCATCATCACATAGTGATTAGAGCAGAGGTGTTGAACTCATTTGCTACGAGGGCCAGATCTGACATAAATGTCACTTTATCGGGCTGGGCCATTTGTGCCATAAAATTTAACACAAGGTACCAGATATATAAACTTTATAAAAATGATTTCAGATGCTGAATGGCAGTAGCCAGCTTGATTGGATTGGGTGTGATATGCAGAGGGGTAGTAGGCGTGGCGATATTAGCACTGGTAATGAGACATGAAACTCAGGTCTCAATTCGGTACAAGAGGATTTAGTCCAGGAGGATGCAAAGAATAAATGAAAATAAGACTGAAGAAGTGAGCAATGACTCATAAAAACACATACCCTACCACAAATTTTGTTAGTCTAAAGGGGCTCCTGGACTCTTACTTTTTCTACTGCTATTAGAAACCACAACATTCAAAAACCAGTGGGTGGACATTTTAACCTTCCAGGACATTCAATTGTTGACCTAAGTGTAGCAGTTCTCTTACAAAGGAATTCCAAAAGGAGATTATAAAGAGAGACTGCTGAATTCCAACTGATCATGAAGCTCAATGCAAACTCTAGGACTGAATTGAGACCTAGGCTGCTTCTCTCATTACCAGTGCCTGCTATTGTCATTTGGCATCTGAAATCACTTCATTCTCCAAGATATAAGGAAAGATGGACTATCATTCTAACTGTATCTGAAGAAGTGAGCAATGACTCATGAAAGTTCCTACCCTGACAGAAAGTTTATTAGTCTTTAAGGTGCTACTGGACTTTTGCTCCCTTTCACTAATAAGGAATGCAAGCAGTACTGTTAGGTTTCTTCACCCCCATCTGTTAGAAATGGAAAGGGAGGACCATATAGTTCTCTCTCTCTCTCTCTCTCTCTCTCTCTCTCTCTCTCTCCCCCCTCCACCCCCTCCCTGAAGAAGTGTGCAGGCAAACACGAGCTTATAGCTGAAATAAAATGCTGTTGGTCTTACACAAGACTGCCTTTTTCTCTGGCATGCTCTCTCTAGCTTTTCCACTGCCCCCACCCCATGAAGTGTGCAGTCAAACAAAAGTTCATACCTGGCATAAAACATTGCTGGAACTGACTCACTCACTGTCTCTCTCTGGCATGCTTTCTCTATCTCCCCCCACTCAAAGAAGTGTGCAGGCAAACAAAAGCTTATACCTGGAATAAAACATTGCTGGTCTTCTTAAAAGTGCCACCAGAGTCCATTTTTCTCTCTCTCTGACTCCTTCCCTTCCCCTCCCCCCCATAGGAGGAGGAGGGGGAGGAGGAGCCCTCAGCCACCACCCCCTATATAGGGGGTTGGTGCCTCAGCCCATTAAAGGCAGGCTTTCCCCCCCTCTCCTCTGCCCAGCAGGAAATAGCAGAGACTGAGGGAAAGGAGCTGCGATGCCAGAAGCAGGAAGCAGCAGATGCCAAGTTCTTGGCAGGCCATATAGGAGCCCCCCGGGGGCCACAGGCGGCCCATGGGCCATATGCTTGATACCCCTGGATTAGAGCACCAGATTAGGGTCTGGCATACCCAGGCTTGAAGTCTCAGTCAAAGAACCTAGGAAAGGTTGGAGGCAGCACGAAAAGAGGAAGACCCAACATGTGATGGATTGACTCAACCAAGGAAGCCATGCAAGACCTGAGCAAGGCTGTTAATGATAGGATGTTTTGAAGCACATTAATTCAGAAGGTTGCCATAAGTGGGAAGTGACTTGACAGCACTTAATACACACACACACACAAGGAACCTCCTAGGTGACCTTCGGCTAGTCACTGTCTTTCTTTTTTTTTTTGTAAACAAAAGTTTTATTTTTTTTCCTTCATTGAGAAATCGTTACATCCGTTAAAAATCGTCAGTCATTGATTACATTGTTCCCAATTCCCTCCCCTACCCTCCTGACTTCCCGCAATGACCTCTCCCTTTCCCCCCATGTTGCAACACCATCTTCAGTATTCTCGTTGTTCTTAAACATTAATATCCCTAGATAACATACAGTTATATTAATATTGTTCTAAACATAGTAAATTTTGTTTAACATCCCAGTTCTTTTCCAGGTAGATTTTGAAGTCTTTCCATTCTTCCATGAACTCTTCATCTTCCTTGTTGTTTAATTTTCTTGTGATTTTATCCATTTCTGCCATGAACAGAACTTTTTGTATCCAATCTTCAATTTCTGGTACTTTATCCAATTTCCAGTATTGCGCATAAATCATTCTAGCTGTTGTTATTAAGTACCAGAGCAAAGTCTTTTTAGATATGTTCACTTCTTCCATTTTGAGACCCAAAAGCAGAATTTCCGGTGATTTTTTAAATGAGCATTTAAAAATTTTTTGTATCTCTTCGTGGACTTTTGTCCAGAAATCCCTGGCTTTTTCGCACGTCCACCACATATGGTAAAATGAACCTTCATGTTTTTTACATTTCCAACAACTATTTGACATATTTTGGTTCATATTAGCTATTTTTTTTGGTGTCATGTACCATCTATACATCATCTTATAACAATTTTCTCTAACATTAGTACATGTCGAAATCTTAATAGAATTTTTCCACAAAAATTCCCACGTTTCAATTGGTATTTCTTTGTTCATATTAATTGCCCATTTTAACATTTGTTCTTTAACCATTTCATCTTCTGTATACCATTTTAACAATATTTTATACATATTTGAAATCTTTTTTTTCCCTTTTCCCTCCCATATATTTTCCATCTCATTTTTTTCTTCCCTAAAACCAAAATTCCTTTTGTCAGATTTAAAAACATCATAAATTTGCATATATCTCAACCATTCATATTTATAATCAATCTCATTCTGCTTTTTCATAACCCATTCTGTTCCCTCTTTCTTAATTAAGTCTCTGTATGGCAACCAGTCCTTACCCTGCTGTCTTGAGTAAGGCACTAAAACTTCTGCTGGTACAATCCAGAGTGGTCTTGTCTCATAAAAATGTTTTTTATATCTCATCCAAGTCGCAAATATTGCTCTCCTTACCAAATGGTGCCGAAAAAAGCCATCCATTTTTGTCTT
>NW_015174292.1:506954-519028 GCF_001447785.1 Gekko japonicus
TTCGAGTTCTTAGACACCCACAGGCAGATTCCGTCTATTTTCGCCTCTCAAAGCTTCTCCGTTTCTCTTCAAAAATTAATTTTCTATTTTGGTCCTCCACAAAATGTCGGGCGCAACATATCGCTGGTTTTAAGAGGTAGAGTAGGTCAGTTTCATTTCTTCAGCCGGACATTGGGCACACGCTCACATCCGGTCCGTCCTCTTACCTTTCCGATCGACTTCCTGTCACAGTTTACCCTTCTAGGCGCTCCGTTGTGTGTCTCGTTGATCGGAACAGTTCTTCCGGCCTCCCGACCTCTATCCTCGCGATACAAATCGTCAGTTTCTCCCTTAAGTTGCGCACTTATCTCAGCTCTCACCGCAGGAATGTACAACAATGGTCTGTTTTTCGATTTTAAAACCTTCAATCAACTCGCTTTTTTTCCCAAAACCGGCTTTCTGGGATTCTCTAGTTGCGCTACGCTTATCAGCTTGATTTAGCTTTAAATATATCTCAGTTCAGGTAAGCGAAACGGTTTTGTTATCTAGCGCGATCAAAAACGGGATTGTCATTACTTCTTTTCACTCACTTGTTGTTTCCCATCATCAAGAGATCTGCTGGTGGCGGATTTATGTTGATATATCAACTCGATCAGCTTCTGGAGTGCTGCTGGCATTCGCCCTCTTCGCGGGAGGAGATCAAAGCCCGATACAAGCTTCTTGGAAAGCTTGATCGAGCCAACCTACCACTCCCTCTTGGGCACAGCTGCCTGCTTGTCACCCCCCCTCGCTGGGGAGTGCTGCGTCGGGCTGGAAACAGCCCAAGCTGTCAAAAGAAGCTGCCGACCACTCCGCACGGTCGCGGAATGCGTTAATTCGCCATCTTGGCAGACCGGAAGTCGGCTAGTCACTGTCTTTCAACCAAGATGTAGCTGGAGCTTCTTGTGGTGTCTGAACACAGCCCAGGAGTCCCAGATATGTTAAATAAATAAAAGCTGTGGGTATTCAGGGAAGAGCAAAAGGCACTCTACAGATGGTCACAGGCTCACTAGTCATTATTAGAGGCTCACACGTGGCAGGACTGAGCCCTGAAACCAGATTCCAAGGCTATACCCCAGTGAGGCCTGACAGCAAGTTAATACTGTTTGCTTCATTTATCTCTTTAGGAAAGGGTGAGGATGTGCAATTAAGCAGTTACTGGGATCTGAAACTGTGGAATCTATATCCCCATCAATCATGCTGTTTTACTTCACTCCCCTACAGGAGTTCCACAAACTTCAATATGACAACTTCCTTCCTACAAATATAATTGGACTCGACACCCATGACTGATGTCCAACAATTGCATGTTAATTTACTACCCTACCCAGATTTGTTGCTGATAGATCTGCCAAATGCCTGTCATGTTTTTTTGTGTTTTTGCAAGAGTATAGGTATTAAATTAAAATGTTCAAAAACTCCTTGGAGAGTGGTGATTAAAAAGCTCACAAACCATGGCTCTTCTGAGGGCTAGTGGTTTAGAAAACTAGTTCAAATTCCTAAACCTTTGATTTCCTGTAAAACAAGCCTGTAGTGGCTTTTTCTTTCACCCCTATGGAGAGAGACAGCTTTATAAACAACATTTTATAAGCCAAAGGAAAACCCAGTGGTGTATATTAACCACAGGAAAATCGCCTTCTGACCCCAAACTGGCCTGGCACAAAGGGGAGCCTTTTCACAGTGTTCCCCCCCCCAAAGCATTTTCCCACCTCTTGGCTATTATTAAATCATCGTGTCTATGTTTAGAATTTTGTTTGCATGTTCTCTCCATTAATCGTTTCCCCTGTATTGTCCCATTTCTCTTCTACGCTTTCTCTGTGCCACCAGAATCTATCAATATTTGTATCAGGCACCTTGGTTATCACAAAATGAAGTAAAAGCAAGTTTGCCTAATTCAAACTGACATTTTGCAACTTCTGCAATATGATTTCTGATATGTGCTGACATGACACAGAAGCTCTAAAAACAAACGTTGAACTACTCTATACACTCCAATGGAATTTTCAACATTTCAAGGCCTGGGACCCACTGAGCATGGGAGCCACTGAGCTGCAAGCACATGACAGGAACTCATGTGACATCAGACATGTGACAAGATGAGGGGACATAGAATTATGACCTCACCAGGGTCAAAGGGGAGGGGAGGGGCTGTCATTCAGTGGTAGAACATCTACTTAGCATGCAGATGGTGTCAGGTTCAATCCCTGGGATCTCCAGTTAAAAAGAGCAAACTGCAGGGAATGTGAAAGACATCTGATTGGAGCCCTGAAGAGCTACAGCCAGTATTGTCAGAGTAGACAATACTGACCTTGATGTACCAATGGTCTGATTCAATGTAAGGCAGCTCCAAGTAATTAAGATCAGGACCATGAGCAGCATACTATAAGAATCTAACACAGGAAACATAAACTGAGCACCAGGAGGTGAACCATAGTGAGGAACAAGCCAAAGAATTGAGGAACCTTTAAAGTACTGACCATGCCTAACTATCTTGCTGCTTCTCTGGACAGGAGGCATGACATTTTGCTCTCTACACATGTGCACCAGTAACATAGACCTTACAAAAAGCAGCAACCCCTCCCCCCCCCCAAAAGGCAGCTCTAAAAAGACACACAATTCATCTGGAGGGTTAACATCACTGCTCTAAGTTGTCTGTTTTAACACTGGAATATTTAATATAGTTCATATGTATTTAATATTTATATTTTTATACTTATAAATTTTTTATTTAGAACTGGTATATTATTTTTTACTTTTTTTGTAAAAGAGTAGCATGCTCCAAGCTCAAACTCAGAACATGATACAGCTTGTATCAAGCAAAGAAAAGACATATGATACTACACAGATCACAAAAGCCCAATGAATTTTATTCTGCCACAGGAGAAAAGGTCATGGCATAATATTTTGATTAGATAAGGAAAAGTTTATGTTCAGAGCCATTTCATATTTATTTATGTATTTATTTATTTATTTATGTTCTATATATTACAGATGTAAATGTTTTAAAATGTACTATTTACAATGAAAAATATAAATGTGTCAAACACACGTGCAAAGTACTTTCCTCATGGAGTGTGGACTGGCTGCCATTCCCATTTGAGTAAAAACACATGATGGCAAGCCTGTGGTTGCCTCTGTGTACAGTGCTTCTCAGTCTATCTTAATGGAGTCATTTTATGTATCAGCACACAATAGCTTTAATAAGAAATTCAATTGTGGTTCAAGAAATAAGCTGATAGTGCAGGTAGGAGATGCAAGGTCAAACACAAACTCATCCATTCTTAAGGCATCCAAATCTCCGTTCAAGGGCCACAATGAAGTATGTGCTGGGAATTCTGGGTCTGGAGGTCACAGCAATTTTTTAAGCTCCATTCTCAGGTGCATGGTCCCCCATGGGAAGTAAGCAGGGGCGGATTAACCATTAAGCAGACTAAGCACATGCTTAGGGCACCAGGGCCAAAGGGGGCACCACAAAGTTGGGAAAACAGTGAAAATAAAAGAAAAAACAATGAAGATTTGTAAAAAAAAATTGATAAAACTAGTGCAAATTGATCATGGTGCACCCTAGGGTTATCTTCTGTTTTTGTTGGTGAGGTGCAGTGTCATAGGCTATGTTTAAAAGTAAAATGCATGTGTTTAAAAGTAAAATGCTGGATCCAAATTCAGTTGTCATGACAGTCATTTCAATGACCCTCTCTGCCCCTTTTTAATTTCAGCCCCATGTAAACGTCAAAAATGAAGCATGTTCAGTTAAGTGGTGCACAAAAGGAGGGGGCACCAAGATCGGTCAGTGCTTAGGGCACTGACCTTAATCCACCCCTGTAAGTAAGTTTTTTTTAGAAAATCCCTGGGAGCTCCAGACAGAAATTTCCTCCAAATATCTGATGCGGCCCTCTCTTTCTATTTCCCAGGAATGAAATTAGACCATAATATTGGGATCTACTGCAGCAAAATAAAACAGAAGCTCAGAGCTGACTTACTCAGATGCTTTGTATCTGACAATGTGAGCTCAGACTCATGAAAATTCATGCTAGAATAAATGTGGTTCGTCTTTAAGAAGCCACTGGACATCTGTTTTCTTTTTTTTTACAGTTTTGCAAGGAAATCATATCCTGCTTGAGCAAGGCATCTATACACTGGGATGCTTGTGACATTCATAATCACAGCAGTCCCTGATGGGGAGTTCTTGTCTCGCCTTAGATATGCTACTGTAGTCAAAGCAATCCTGTGAAACAGCTGTAGTGATGACAAGTCCTTTGTGCAGACAACCACCCTAAATCAATCAAATACTTTTGCTCTGTACAGATCAGCATTCAATTCTCTCACTCCTGATCCTACTTTTAAGGTCAATGGTCAATGGTGGAGTAACCTGAATTCTAGTTGTATTAACATTTGGAACCTAGCTTGAAGCAAAATGATTAGATATACATATTTCAGCATCCTTGAGTGGCACTAAGTTGGTCACTAGAGTTGAACCAATTGTAATAAATTTTCATCCTAGCTTCTAAGGCTGGGTTTCCAAATTATTTCACCCACATTTCATTTAATTGCGCAAGGGTTCCTCATAAAAATGAAACAATCTACAACATATAGTTTCTGCACAGTTAACACATTTCCTGCAAATTGGAGGGGGTTTTGTCCCCTGCAGTACTACAAATAGCTCTAATTAGTATTAAACAATAACCTACACTGTAAACAAGAAAAATACCTTATGTACAGAGTGTGGTATTCAGAACAAGTTCCTTGAATACATTAGTCAGCAAATGCCAAATTACTGATTATTGGAGAGCTGTTAACACATCTCTGTTTGATGTACTATACAATATTGTTTTTACTTTTTCCAGCAGCAAGATTAAGTGTTCAGACCTATACACTGGTAACAGAGCACAGGACATCCAGCACTAAAGCAAAGGGACATCTTGACTCTCGGCCCTCCCTACTGGCCCCACAGCAGTCCCTGGTACTGGTGTTTGGGAAATGGCAGAGAAAGGATGGAGAGAAGAATGGGTCTTTCAGTGGTGCGTGGCACATAATGCCAAAAGACATGGGGGCAATCCCTGGAAAGGAGCGCACTAGAGGTAGGCAGAATCCAGCTGGAATGCTTTGATTCAGATGCAGCTCTGCATATGGTAGTCTAGTCTTGGCTTATACTGCGACATCTACAGCCACGGATACGATCTGGCTGCCCAGGAGTTATTGTGCAGAACCTTCATGAACTCTCATCTTCATTTCATTTATTTTATTTCCAAAACATCTAAACTGTTCCATATCCCAAGTGCCCAGGAAGGGTAACCGTTTGCAGTTCTTCCCTATATTTGATCACCAAAACCCCTTCCAGAAAGACACATGTGTGGTGTTTGCTGTGCTTGTGTCAGTGCTTGTGTCACACAATTCACAGTGGCCAGGCTAGTATCAGAATAACATGTGTTAAAAGTCGAGCTAATGCTTGGTAAGAGGGTCAAAGCTAATAACAGGCTATTAATAGACAATCAGATGCTGAGTTTGTTTCAACAGAGCAATTAGCATTCATGCTAATCGAGTATGAGCCGGTGGCTTGTCTCTTACAAGGTAAGTGCACATATGCATGATGATACACAAATGGCAGATTTCTCTAGCTATCTGTTATGGCATCAATGGGACACTGTCACCAGATAATGATCTCCTGGGACTGGATAAATGCCAAGAGACATTTGTTATTTATTTTTTTAATCATCTTCTCTTTCGTACCATTGGACCTGGGAGTTCAGTTAGAACAGTCAGATCTTACTGTTCTAGCTTTGCAAACTAAAGTGTATTTTATTTAGTTTTTTCCAAAGTAACTCAAGAGTGGCACCACATGGGATTATTCCATTTCATCTTAACAAAAACCATGAGGTGGCTTAGGGTGAGAAAGTGTCATCAGCCCAAGATCACTCAACAAGCTTCATGGTTAAGTGCAGATTTGAACCCTGAACTGTTCCAGTACTCTGCCTATGACACAACATTGGCTCTCCCCCTACTCCATTTCCTTCAACCACCTGGCATTCAGTCTACCACATTCCGCTGCCTTGTCTTGAGCTCCGTTGCCCATCTATATATCTAATAGCCAAGGCGCCCCCTGCGTGCGGATATCTAAATCCGCACATCGGGGGCACCTAGGGGGCAAAGAGATTTTCCTGCACATTCGGGGCAATCCCCAGATGTGCAGAAAAATCTAAAAAGTTTACTTAAATCCCCCCAAAAGTACAAGAGCGTTCCCTGTGCATGCGCAAAGAATGCCCTGGCAACTGTCCCACCGCCACCACTGCTGGGGCAGGAAGGGGCGGGAGAAGGATTGGTGGGCCAGCGGCTGTGAGCTGCTCAGGCCTCACCACTGGGGGGGAGGGGAAGGAGAAAGCTTGGCGGGCCAAGCTCAGGCCTCGGTGCCGGGGGGGAGGAGGGAGAAGGCTTGGTGGACCCAGCGGCTGGGAGCCGCACGGGCCTCGTCATTGGGGGGGGGGGAAGGGGAGAAGGATCTCCTCCTCCACGTGGAGCTCCCCCCCCCGTGAGTATCACGGTTTCCCCTTCTTGTCCTCCACTATTTCTCACTGTTCTGGAGCCAGGAGAGTAACAATAGCACTACACTAGCAAACCCCTCATGGATCACTGCCTTGTCGTGGCGAGGGGGCTTGCGCAGTTCAATGAAGCTGTGGGCTATGCCGTGAAGGGCCACCCAAGACGGACAGGCCACAGCAGAGAACTCAGACCAAGCGTGATCCACCTGGAGAAGGAAATGGCAACCCACTCCAGTATTTTTGCCAAGAAAACCCCATGGACAGTATCAAAAGGCTAAAAGATATGACGCCGGAAGATGAGCCCCTCAGGTCGGAAGGTGTCCAATATGCTACTGAGGAAGAGCAGAGGACAAGTACAAGTAACCCCAGAAAGAGTGAAGCGGCTGGGCCAAAGCCGAAAGGACCCTCAGTTGTGGATGTGTCTGATGGTGAAAGGAAAGTCCAATGCTGCAAAGAACAATACTACATAGGAACCTGGAATGTAAGATCTATGAATCAAGGTAAGCTTGACATGGTCATACAACACCTCCTAGAACTAACACCAAAAAATGATGTCCTCATCATCATAGGGGACTGGAATGCTAAAGTAGGAAGTCAAAAGGTAACTGGAATAACAGACAAGTTTGGCCTTGGAAAGCAAAATGAAGCAGGGCAAAGGTTAACAGAGTTTTGTCAAGAGAACACACTGGTCATAGCGAACACCCTTTTCCAACAACCTAAGAGGCGACTCTACACATGGACATCACCAGATGGGCAACACCGAAATCAGATTGACTATATAATTTGCAGTCAAAGATGGAGAAGCTCTATCCAGTCAGTAAAAACAAGACCTGGAGCTGACTGTGGTTCAGATCATGAGCTACTCATTGCAAAATTCAGACTTAAACTGAAGAAAATTGGGAAAACCACGAGGCCATTCAGGTTTGACCTAGATCGCATCCCTGATGAATATACAGTAGAGGTGAAGAATAGATTCAAGGGTCTGGATTTGATAGATAGAGTGCCTGAAGAACTATGGACAGAGGTTCGTGACATCGTACAGGAGGCAGCAATCACCACCATCCCAAAGAAAAAGAAATGTAAGAAAGCAAAGTGGCTTTCTGATGAGGCTTTACAAATAGCAGAGGAAAGAAGGAAAGCGAAAGGCAAAGGCGAAAAGGAAAGATTTACCCAACTGAACGCAGATTTCCAGAGAACAGCAAGGAGAGATAAGGAGGCCTTCCTGAATGAACAGTGCAAAGTAATAGAAGAAAACAATAGAATGGGAAGGACTAGAGATCTCTTCAAGAAAGTTGGAGAAATCAAGGGAGCGTTCCATGCAAAGCTGGCCATGATAAAGGACAAAAACGGTAGGGACCTAACAGAAGCAGAAGAGATTAGGAAAAGATGGCAAGAATACACAGAAGAACTATACAAGAAAGACCTCGATGTCCTTGACAACCACGACGGTATAATCACTGACCTCGAGCCAGACATCCTGGAATGTGAAGTTAAATGGGCCTTAGAAAGCATTGCTAACAACAAAGCTAGTGGAGGTGATGGTATTCCAGCTGAGCTATTCAAAGTCTTAGAAGATGATGCTGTTAAAGTGCTGCACTCCATTTGCCAGCAAATTTGGAAAACGCAACAGTGGCCACAGGATTGGAAAAGATCAGTATACATTCCAATCCCAAAGAAGGGCAATGCCAAGGAATGTTCAAACTATCGCACAATTGCACTCATATCACACGCTAGCAAGGTCATGCTCAAGATCCTACAAGCTAGGCTTCAACAGTACGTGGATAGAGAACTACCAGAAGTACAAGCTGGGTTTCGAAGAGGTAGAGGAACTAGAGATCAAATTGCCAACATTCGCTGGATTATGGAGAAAGCAAGAGAGTACCAGAAAAATATCTACTTCTGCTTCATTGACTATGCTAAAGCTTTTGACTGTGTGGATCACAACAAACTATGGCAGGTC
The DNA here is from genome assembly GCF_001447785.1 of Gekko japonicus. Classification (NCBI taxonomy): domain Eukaryota; kingdom Metazoa; phylum Chordata; class Lepidosauria; order Squamata; family Gekkonidae; genus Gekko; species Gekko japonicus. The sequence goes on from NW_015174292.1 coordinate 515,466, forward strand.
CTTAAAGAGATGGGAGTACCAGACCACCTCACATGTCTCTTGAGAAACCTGTATAAGGGCCAAGAAGCGACAGTTAGAACCGGATATGGAACAACTGATTGGTTCAGCATAGGAAAAGGAGTACGACAAGGATGTATATTGTCGCCTTGCTTATTTAATATATATGCAGAGTACATCATGCGAAATGCTGGCCTGGATGAATCACAAGCGGGAATTAAGATTGCTGGGGAAAAGATCAACAACCTCAGATATGCAGATGATACCACTCTAATGGCTGAAAGTGAAAAGGATCTAAAGAGCCTCTTGCTCAGAGTAAAAGAGGAGAGCGCAAAAGTGGGCTTGAAGCTCAACATCAAAAAAACTAAGATCATGGCATCCGGCCCCATCACTCCTTGGCAAATAGAAGGGGAAGTCGTGGAAGTAGTGACAGACTTCACGTTCCTGGGATCCCAGATCACCGCAGACTGTGACTGCAGCCATGAAATTAAAAGACGCCTGCTCCTTGGGAGGAAAGCGATGGCGAACCTAAACAGCATGATAAAAAGTAGAGACATCACCCTGCCAACAAAAGTCCGCATGGTCAAAGCAATGGTATTCCCAGTAGTCATGTATGGCTGTGAGAGTTGGACTATAAGGAAGGCCGAGCGCCGAAGAATAGATTCTTTTGAACTATGGTGCTGGAGAAGACTCTTGAGAGTCCCTTGGACTGCAAGAAGAACAAATCAGTCAATCCTCAAAGAAATCAACCCTGACTGTTCCCTGGAAGGCCAGATAATGAAACTGAAGCTCAAATACTTTGGCCACCAAATGAGAAGGGAGCACTCACTGGAAAAGACCCTGATGCTGGGAAAGATTGAAGGTCAAAGAAGACGGGGACGGCAAAGGATGAGATGGTTAGACAGTGTCAGCGATGCAACGAACATGAAATTGAGCCAACTTCGGAGGACGGCGGAAGACAGGAGAGCCTGGCGGGAGATTGTCCATGGGGTCGCGAAGAGTCGGACTCGACTGTGCGACTGAACAACAAAGCAAACCCTCAAGAAGGAAGTTCTGACTGAGTGGTGTGTGAAGCTCTCACCCTCCGTCCTCCTAGACCTATGATAATGAAATTCCACAGCTGAATCTCCCAAATCACTCTGTTTAAAACAACTACTTAGGGAAGGGGTGTATGTGGATCAGGGCTATGATGCTGTGGAAGAGGAATTAATTTCCCCCAAACCATTTCTCTAATTGAAATTGCCATTCGTGGTACTGCTTTTTAGCCTCAGTATGAGAAAAGGACAGGAAAACTATGAGTACCTTTTCCCTCCCCTACTTTTAAGTAGGGAATACTGTGTGGAATAAGAAACACACACACCCCATCAGTGCAGCCCCTATTCATGCCAGCCTTCTGCATGGCTGTTTTTCAGAGCCAAAACACATTTGGAGATCCAGTCATGTAACTACACACAGCTAGTGACTGATGCCCATCGTTCCCTGTCTTTTCAGAGCAGAGAGAATAGAAGAAACCTATGGTGGCAGACCAGAACAATGGATGATTTGATTCAGTAGAAGGCAGGTTCATGTTTTCGTGGACAGAACTACTACATAAAATTATGTTGTATCTGTCATCTAGTTTCTGCCACAAACTCACAGACTGTTAAAAAAAATGCAATCAGAACTAATTATGCAAACTGAATAAATTTCCCTTGATTTCCTCAACTATTCTGAGAATTCTGAAGTATTGGTTACAGGTTAGGTTAGAAGGATTACTATATTTTACTCCTATCACAGAAATTACCAATGTAAGTGCCTCTTTAATTTACTATTTTAAAATAATACCCTTTTGTCTCATATAATTTTCCTTTATTCGATAGAATTTTATGGCACTGGAAGCATTCCAAAAGTGCACATTATATTCCTGTGACTCTATAAATTTTTGATATATTTTCTAATCGATAGAGCATGCATGACTTTGTGCTAAAGTTAGGAACCCTTGAGCTGTATTTTCCAAAATGTAATGTCACTGGTTCAAATTCTGTTCTCAATTACACTAGCATAAGTCTAGGGAAGAATTAGGCCACATGTGTATCAAGCTCAAATGTTTTTAAATGTTAAGTCCATGGAAACAGTGTGCAACTTAATTTCTCCCCGCCCCCTTACACTAAAACAAAACAACCTCAGATGTAAAGTATTGGGGTATATTTGACATATGCCCAAATTGTTTCCTGTGATTGCATTAACTAATATATCTTTTTAATTCAATTACCACTACTCCAATTAACCTTTGGATACTAAATCAAAATACAGTTGTTTTGTTAAATGCAGCATCTCAGTCACACACACACAACCTCAGGTGTTAATTCACTAATTACAGGCTTACTTGCTTTTTGATTGGTTCTGCTCGAACCCTTATGGACACAAGAGGGAGGGGCATGAATTTAGCAATCCCTGCTCACCTGTTGCTAAGTGACAGCCTTATAATAATCACAGGCAGAAATATTAACTCTTTGGGCAAATGGATGGAATCAGGATAAACTGGTATAACTCGAATATACTTTGAAACCCAAAGCTCTACAACAGCATACATGGATTCATTTATGATTTGTGCTACAGTCACAATTTGTCCTTCCTCCATCAAAGCTTAAATACTTTGTTGCACATATATGGCAAGGAAACAAACACCAGACAAAATATGCAAAACTGTACACTAGTGTACATTCAAGACGAGACTCAGGCAGTCCACCTAAAAGCAATGGGACACTTGAGAGTAAATGAAATGAACAGAGCCAGGCCTGTTTAAGTGGCTTGTATCTCGCACAGCAAAGGGGCACTGGATGCATTTTGTTTATTATGTCATGCATTGCGCATTTACTCCTTTTCAGCACTTCCTCCTTAATTCTCTGCAGCCCTCTGCAAGAATCCCCCTCCTCCATCACACACTGCAGGAGGCAGTCAAAAGCAGTAGACACAACTACCACAAGCCCCAGAAAGCTTTATAAAAGACCCCGTGTGGTGCCCAATCTTGGTCTTTTTCTAAGCTGCCTCCGTCTCTTTGAGTCAGGGGTTTAAGACGCTCCTGGAAGTTCAAGCCCTTCCCAATGTGCACACAAGCAACTTTGGGCCACGGTTATCCCCGTCATGTGAAAGTGAAACGTACCAAATATGTCCTCCGTTGCTTCCCAGCTATTCTTTTGGCAGTCTCTGTAAATTATCTTCTCCTGCCCAATGACCCGAAGTGCGGAGGGAGGGAGGGAGGGAGGGAGGGAGGGAAAGCGGGAGCCAGAGCAAAAAAGCAACCCTGCCTTGTACCATCATGGTGCAACGAGCATGTATTCTTAGAACCCACTGGCCACTTTCCAAAGCCATTACTAGACCTCCTGGTCTAGGTGCCATCAAAATCGAGATAAAACTGACACCCTGGGAAGGGGGCGGCGGCGGCTTTATTTCCTGGTTTCCTTAAGGACACAGGACAGTGCCTCAGCTCTCCACGAACCCTCTCGGTTCAGTCACGCTCTCTCTCTCCTTTTTTGCCCCACCTCCGCCACCCACCCCCCCCCGGCCAGCCCCACAACATACCCAAG
>NW_015174292.1:519083-531861 GCF_001447785.1 Gekko japonicus
ACGACGTGCTACTGCTGCAGCCCAAAGGCCACTTCTTCGAGTCTTGGCATGGGCGAAAAAGAGAGCGCGCGAGAGAGGCAACCCAGCCGTCCTCCCACTCCGCCTTCGAAACATGACAAGGCACAGAAGGCATTGTGCAAAGCGTAAGCGCAGCGCCCGGCCACCTTTCGTGCCGTGCGGAGTCCCTGGGAAGGACCGGGGTGCCAGTCACTTACACGGTCGCTTCCAGCGGCAGCGGCGGCGGCGGCAGCAATATGTCTCCTTGTGTCTCTCACTCCCCTCTCAGCTCAGCCGCTGTGTGAACTGGAACAAGTAAGCGGTGTGTGTATGGAGTCCCACAATGCACAGCGAAGCGCTCGTCACATCCCCTCCTTCTCGGTGCCTGGGCCTGCGGCTTGTCACACACTCACCGCGGAGCCTGCAAGCGCCTTCGCACCCACGGCTTCAGGGGACGGTTCCCCCGCCTGGCCAAAGGCCTCCCCCCAACGACGCTTTTTTACATGTTCATGTCTCTTCCGCCTCCTGCTGCCTATAGGCGAAGCGCAGCCACTCTTCCCTTCTCAGAATGCAGCAGCAAACAATGCGGCTGAGTTGTCGTCCCTCCGCTGGAGCTCTCCACCGCCGGCTCCTGCTGTCTAGTGTCAGACGGTGTTGGGATGAGGGATGGCAACTAGTGCCTTTGTTGAGTCGGTCCTCTAGCATTATGACTCCGATAACGGCCAGCCAAGCACCTCCCGGGCGGGAAGGCATTGCATAAATGAACACAGAACTGTGTGTGCGCTGCACCAAGACCCCCTCCCTCAATAAAAGAGTGACATCTTAAAGACTAATTATTCTAGCTTAAGCTTTCCTGAGTCAGAATCATCAAATGCACCGAACACAAGGCACTTCTTCACTCAAGCAGCCTTCACTCAAGCACCTTTCCAAGTCAATTAAAGCAAATGGGTTTAGAGAAGTTTAACCCTATTTAAGGTCGTACTATTTGCCACCTAGGTTATGTAGCCTGTTGACACATCCCGGTATGGCAGCAATGGGGTGCGGATAAGCAGGCAATGTTTTTCATCACACAAAAACCATCCATGCTCACCCCCACGGCTCTTATTTTTTTTTTTATGCAAGAGTTACAAGATCAGCGCATCCATATCTGACATCCGTTCATGTGATAAGAGAAATATTTATTTAACTTTGCCATCACCACTCCTGGAAATTCAGTGAGCAGAGGTCAAGGTAAAATTTGCCTTATTCTGCAGATGGGCACTGCATCATATCATTTAACAATATCACATAGTGCATCAGATCTAGAAACGGAAGTCAAGGGGAAAAGTTTAGGGCACTTTAAGGATTAATGGATTCAGTATAAGCCAGAGCCTGCTTGGACAGATGCATGTCAGTAGAATGGCAGTGAATCTTCATTGGGTTTGTGCTCATTCCAGTCCAATAACAGGATTAATTCAAGATGACAGTAAAATTCCACACTATTTGTTTTTCTTTTTATTCATGTCTCTACAGAGCAGAAAGGGCAGTGATTTTGTTACACTAACCTAAGGTAATTTTCTTGTAACTTAAAGTGTTGCAGATTCAGTATATTTGTAACAGCCATCCACAACGCCCTACTACGGAAGAAGACACCTCAGTTGAGGATTTACTTTGTAACAGATAAGAAAAGGAATTTTGTGGTATGCTACAAGGAGTCTTCCTTTCACGAGACTAGAAGATGTGGAAAGATATATTGCCCTTCTTTTTAGCCTGTTCAGAGTGAAAAGGAGAGGTGAAGCAAACACAGTTACAAACAATACTGTTAAACTAAGAGCTCAAATGCACCCTTTTGGGTGCGTTAATTTTAGTTTTAAATTATTTTGGCTTTTTTTTGTCCCTTTATTATCATAATTATGCACGCTGCCTTTTCTTTATTCTGCTTGTTGTGTCCGCTGGCCGCCACCAGATGCCAGCGCACACTTCGGAGCTTGAGGATGAAATAACAATGGGGAGTAGGATCCTAGTCTCTCCACTGGGGGACCAATGGGACCGTGGCGGGAGATTCAAACCCGCCAACCACTCTGAACCCGGTAAGCGGGTGCTGCCCAGCGGAGCTACTGATGGGCAGAAAGCCAATGATCCTGCTGGACCGCTTGCACCCAGATCGGGCTCCGGGCCAGCGGAACTCCTCCAAGCAGAGGGAGGCGCCACGAGGATTCTTCCTGGAGGACCCGGTCTTGGCCAGGAACTTTGGCCGGGGACCCAAGTGGATCGCTGGGCGCATCATTCGCCCGACGGGCACCGTCATGTACGAGGTGTCCACGGAATGCGGGCAGGTCCTAAGGAGGCACATTGATCAGCTCCGGCGGCAACTACTACCGGAGATCCCGACGGAGGAGGAACAGGGACAACGAGCAGAGCCGGAGGTGGCGACACCTGAGGCTCCTGCACAGGGAAGTCCCGCGGACGAGAGTCCACACATGGCCACCAGCCCCCCGGCAACTGGTGAGGAGACCCCCATAATGGAAGCGGCAGAACCAGAGGCCCCTGCGCGACCCCCGAATCCCAGTCCGGGGGTTGGAATGCCGGAGGCCGCAGTATCGGGCCCCCGACGCTCCACGAGGGAACGGCGGTGTCCATCGTACCTCAAGGACTATGTGACTAGGGTGGGTACGGACTATGGAGGGAGGGATGTTGTGTCCGCTGGCCGCCACCAGATGCCAGCGCACACTTTGGAGCTTGAGGATGAAATAACAATGGGGACTAGGATCCTAGTCTCTCCACTGGGGGACCAATGGGACCGTGGTGGGAGATTCAAACCCGCCAATGGAACCTAGGGGTGTGTCCCCAGGGATGTATATAGTTGGCCACCCGGCTGTTGTGTGGTGTCTTTGTTGTGTACCAGTAAAGTATGCTGATCACTACATCAGTCTCCATGCTTACTTCATGCGTCTAACCCAGAACACTTCACTGTTCTTTATCCATTTCTATTGTTTTCAAATTCTCAAAGATAGTACCCTTCAGCCACAGAATCCTTCTTGCCAGACTTCAGGCAGATTGGTCCCCATTTCATAGGCAATTAGCAATGCAATCCTAAACAAAGTGACATACTTCTCAGTCCATTCAAGTCAATGGGTTTAGAAGGGTGTGACTCTGTTTAGGATGGTATCAGAATTTGCTCAATGGAACAGTGGACAGAAGCAGGCTTTTGGCTGCTCAAGGAAGCCAGTGGGCATAAATGATATATAATAAGGGGATCTTCATGTATGAGTCCATGGATGTATGATGCTAAACTGTACACCATTCTGTGCCTTACCTTTTTGCACTCTACTGAATCATTTTTCTTCCACCAAGGCTTCAAAAAAAACCAATCAGACAGACTGGGATAAAAATGCTCAGTTTGTGTTTAAAGATAGATTTCCCCACCTCCATTTTCTTTATACATGAATGGAAAGTTGCTTGTGTTTTACCTTTGTAAAGGCTAATAAGAGCTATAGAAGACACGTTCACTTGGGGAAATAGTACAGCTACTTTTAAATGAAATTAAAGATGTTAAAGGGTCACGTTTGAGGGGGGGTTGTCCCAGCAGCACCCACTTGTTATTCAACATATGCACCCCCTCACCCAGATTATTTGGATATATAGGCTGGGGTGTCACCAATATGCAGATGACACCCAGCTCTATCTACACATGGATGGTGACCCGGACTCTGCCCCTGAACATCTGGACAGGGAGTTACAAGCCATGGCTGGACGGTTACAACAGAGCAGACTGAAACTGAATCCATCAAAGATGGAGGTCCTGCACCTGGGCCATGGGGCCTGGGCCTGGGTATTAGGCTCCCAGTCTTTGATGGGGCCCTCTTGGCACCAAAGGTAAAGAGCCTAGGGGTGTTCCTGGGTGCCTCATTGACTATGGAGGTCCAGGTCACTGCCACTGCCAGGTCTGCCTTTTTTCATCTGAGGCAGATCAGGCAGTTGGCCCCATATCTAACCCTCTGTGATCTGGCTGCAGTGACCTATGCAATGATCACTTCCAGGTTGGATTACTGTAATTATCTCTATGTGGGGCTTCCCTTGGCTCTGCTCCAGAAGTTACAGCTAGTGCAGAATGCAATGGCATGGGTTTTGATGTCGCTGCCTGTGCGAGCCCACATCCACCTAGTGCTGCATGACCTGCACTGGCTGCCTATTGAATTCCAAATCCATTACAAGGTGTTGGTGCTTACCTTTAAAGCCCTATACAGCCGGGGGCCTGTATATCTTTGAGACCACCTTTGCCAATATGAGCCCTGTAGAACATTTCTACAAACCAACACCTCCTGGTAGTCCCTGGCCCTAGGGATGTTTGACTTGCCTCAACCAGGGCCAGGGCTTTTTTGGCCCTGGCCCCTGCCTGGTGAAATGAGCTACTGTATGAGATCAGGTCCCTGCAGGACCTATTACAGTTCCACGGGGCCTGCAAGATGGAGCTCTTCCACTGGGCTTTTAGTTGAGGCAGTGGGCATCCATTTGATCTGGCCTCCTCTCCAATGACCACAGTTCCCAGAAGCTGGGTGGGACCACAATTTTATCCATTGAGGCACATTATTGTTTTAGGCTACTGTGATCTTATCGATTTTAAATGGATTGTTATAATGTGTCATATTTGTTTTATTGTAAATCTACTTCAATTGCAGATCAAACTGTAAATTATGAACTGTTTTAACTGCAAATCTGCATTATTGTAGACATATATCTTGATACCCATCCTGAGCCTACATTGTGGGGAGAACAGGATATAAGTATAACAAAATAAAAAATAAAATGAAATAAATATTGAGAGATCGGAGGGTAATCCTTATTTCATCTTGTTTGGCCATGGCTTATCTATCTCTAGTCTGTCTTTATCTCTGTTAACTATATACATCTTAAGGTGGCTGTGAATCAATGGAGGGAATCAAGAAGTTGAGGCTTCCCCACAATCTGCAGCACTGCTTGCCTGTATGCAGTATGTAGAAATACCTGAAGATTTGGGGGTTGCAGCCTGGGGAAGGCAGGGTTTGGGGAGAGGAGTGACCTCATTGGGTTATAATGCCATAGAGTCCACCCTGTAAAGCAGCCATTTTCTCCAGGGGAACTGATATTGGTCATCTGGAGATCCATTGTAATAGCAGGAGATCTACAAGGGAGACCGAACTGACAAAATGGGCGTAACAGTTGGGATCTACACCTGTGTATACGAGGGTCAGTTTCCAAGTGGAAGAGTCTCAAAATGATCGAGACTAAGTTCGAAAGGAAGATTGTTTTATGTGGCTAAATGTAAGTCATACACACCAAAGAAATCAAATAACACAAACAATGCTACAGAGAAACAGAGGAGCTTATAGAGGGAGTTATGGGGTGATATTTACCATCCCGATGTGCAGACGTCTGTGGAAGGGAGGTCATGAATGACCAGTGTATCATGAACAAATTTTTTTTTTTAAATTTATCCTTGGATTTATATCTTGCCCTACCCCAAAGGGGACCCAAATTGTGAGTTTGGGGGTGCTACTATGTTCGGCGCCCTACAGTGGCACACAGCGCTGTGGCTGGGCAGCTGTTTTATAGACTAGAGAAGGTGTCCTGCAGGGCAGGATTATGGGCCCAAATAAAAGACTGAGAGGTTTCCCAAACTTTTATCAAAAAGGTGTGATGGCACCCTAGTGGTTATATCCTGGAGTGTGCATGTAGGGCTGATGGCTGATAATATTTGATACTTCAAAGTTAATATGTTTTTGGTAACCTAGAGAATAGCCCAGGAAGAGGACCAGAAATCTGCTTTCCAGTGAAATGTTTACATTTTAAAGAAAGTTTGGCTCAGGAAGGGAGCCATAAATGACAAAGTAGGTGTTTTGCAGAGAAATGTCACTAAAGGAGAGTTACACATCAAAGAGACAGAGAAGGTTTCAGAGAAAGAAGATCTCCATATTGGGACATGCTGGAATGCTGAGAACCCTGATACTTACCTGCGAAGGGGGAGCAGACTGTATGTAGAAAAGACAGATGGTCTGTTTTCACAACCTCCATGGTCCATATCTTTGGCAAACTCCCATGATGATATGTGTGTCCCCCTCAGGACTACCCACAGACTCAGGAACAATGCTTTGGGGGATCCTGGGCTAGAGGTGAAAGTGCCTGTAAATGCAAGTGTAACAGGCTTCCCTCTGATGCAGGGTATACCAGTTGGGTCACTGTAAGTACTGTAACCTAACATCTGACTATTCATGGCATCTTTTCATTTCATGTGCAAGTTTAAGAATGATTTTAAGCAATTCCATCTCTGATAAGACTGGATATTATCTTGCTGTTTTGTGGCCAAGGGTTAAGAAGGGAGGGATTATTTTACTGTGGAACATTTAGTTCACTATTAGATAATTTTCCTTATATATTTTGTAAGAAAATGTAAAACCTCTTTAGGATATGGCACAGTTCAAATTTATATCAACCAACCAATAAATATCAACGGGATTCCCAACAGGTTCATGAACAATGATGAGCAAAGTTTAATGTTTGTTACAGTAATGCGAAGCAAATTGGATTAAGCATTAGTTTATCCCTCCAAGCTTTATTCACAGTTCAGCCAAGATGGATGACAGATGGCCACAGAGGAAGACTGTGGCTTAGGGCAATACTAGACATGATGGTGACAGTTCCTTATGTTTAAAATCCAAGCTGCTTAATCACCTAGGAAAGGGGTGTGGGTGAACCTGATTGTAAAAGTAAAAGGGGATGCAGAATTCTTCCAGAAAAGCTGAACCCTCCTCCTGGCCTCCTCTCCACTTTTCTCTTGGCTAGAAAGTGATTTTCTGCACTCCGTATGTATGTGTCCCTTTGCTTTTAAAACCAGACCTCACCCCCACTTTCTACATGATTGGGGTAGCTTCCTGTTAAAACACATTTAGTTTGGTCCTCACTGGAATTGAGAAGAAATTTGCCTCCTCTTCCCAATGATAAGGTTCTGAAGTTTATTTTTCTTCATGAAATCATGGACTTCCAGGTCTGTGGAAAACCTGGTGTTACAATGTTGAAGTAGGAGTGGACTGCTGTTTCAAAAATATTCCTCTGGATTCAGTGGTAGCTTCTACACTATGAACTGGTCTGGTTTCCATACATGTTAACATGAAGGAATTTTCCTTAGATAACCCAAGGCCTGGTTACCTGGGATTGGAAGGTACCTTTTAATGCATGATTCAAAAGAACACTGGCTGCTGTCACACACACTAAATAATCCACTTTCAATCCACTTTCAATGCACTTTCCAACTGGATTTTGCCAGTTAATGCAGTAAAATCCAGATGGAAAGTGGATTGAAAGTGGATTATTTAGTGTGTGTGACTGCAGCCTCTGTCTTTGTTGCCGGGGGGGGGGGGGAGACTGAAAACGCATTTTGTTTTCCGGGTGGTAGGCAGTTTGCTAGGCCTGCAGGGGAAAGAAGCAATGACTTTGCTAGTGTATAGGCATGACTGCATGGCTGGTAAGAGGCACAGGATCTTAATTCTGTTTATTTTACAAAATTTATACCTTGCCTTTCTGCCCTCGTAAGGTAGGGCCACCAAGGTGGCAAACAAATTTAAATACACATAATAAAATGACACCTTAAAAACTGTCAATAATAATATAATTAGAATGATTAAAACCAGAGCTAAAATACATACAAAAACATAAAACAACAATTAAAACAATGGGCGTGCAGGAGAGATCACTGAGGGAATGCCAAGTGAAACAGAAAAAGACTTCACCTGCTGGTGGAAGATGGTAACAGAAGGGGACAGACAAATCTCCCTGGGGAGAGAGTTCCAGAATTTTGGTGCCACTACCAAAAAGGCCGTCTCCCAGGTTGCCACCTACCTAATCTCAGAAGATGGGGGCACCTGAAGTTGGGCCTCCAAAGATGACTGCAGTGGGTAGGTTCATAAAAGAGTAGGTGGTTCCCCCCCCCCCCACATTCAGTAGGTAGGTCATCTACTTTGTAGATTGGAAGATTATGGAAGAGTCCAAGCACTAATAGGTACACTGCCTCCGCTGATAGGGACTGTAATGTGCCTGAAGGGGAGGCAGGTAAAGATATTGTTTTCTTTCTCCTTCTAGCAGGTCAGCTAGTCATGCTGCAGGTGAGAGAAGGGGGTTGAGGGGCACAAGAAAATAAGTGACATCCAAACATGACAGGAGTGATTTTTGATGAGAGGTCAGTTTAATGACCAAAGAATATGATGATGATCAAGCATCTCTTTAATTGCATATAAAAAGAATAAAGTAGGTGGCCATATAATTTTCGAGATAGAAATGACCAGCTGCTATGAGCCCCAGTGCATAAAAAGATAGGCAAAGTACCACTCATGTATAAAAACTGGGGGTGGGGTTCTTTTAAAACAAAAACGCAGCATGAAGACCAAGGAAGCTAAAACTTGCTCCGCCCCTTCCTAAATATTACATTCAGCATTTCTCCCCCAGTCCATCTCTAATACTGGATGTCTGCTAGGATGGAGGGAAAATGTTGAAAATACCCAAGTGCAGTATGGTGAGGTGCATGAGGGATCATTGTTTGCCTTCCTTCTTACATGCACTCTACTTGTGATGGGCCATGGATGGACTTTCCCCATGTCTGATTGCTCCCATGCACTCTCATTTGAGAGCCAGTTTGGTGTAGTGGTTAAGTGCACAGACTCTAATCTTATCCTCCACTTGCACCTGGCTGGATGACCTTGGGCAAGCCGTAGCTGTGTTAAGAGCTGTTCTTGAAAAAGAGCATTTTTTGTCAAGAGCTCTCTCAGCCCCACCTACCTCACAAGGGTGTCTGTGGTGGGGAGGGGAAGGGAAAAGAGTTTGTAAGCTGCTCTGAGACACCTTTGGGTAGTGAAGGGCGGGGTATAAATCCAATCTCTTCTTCTTCTTCTTCCTCTTGGTGTTGGGACAGTCTAATCAAGCTATCCCAACTCCGTGCCATTGGTGTTTCCCCCCTTCGCAGTATGCACATCATCACACTCTCCATAGGAGCCCTCAGTGTGGAGGTGCAATTCATAGATCCCTCGGTTAAGCGCATGGGGGAAAATGGCACAACAACTCACCCGCAGTTGTGTCTGATCACACACTGACGGACTGTACCCACAGCTTCAAAGGGAGGTGTGATTGTGCAACTGCAGGTCAAATTCCTCCGGAGGATGCCTCTCTTCCCCCCGTTTTTTCTGGCGTTTGTGACCGCAACCTAAGTTTGTTATTTCTGTTTGGGCCTTGAATTTGTTAAACATCTTCATTATGCTGTATGCTAATTTACTGCTCACTCTCTGCCTGGATATTTGGACAGGCAATTTCCATTTCATGAAGAAGTGTGCATGTACACGAAAGCTTATGCCTTGAATAAAACTCTGTTGGTGTTAAAGGTGCCACCAAATTTAAACTTTGTTCTGCACTCTACTTGTGTAAAAGAAAAAAAAAGACTCCCCCAACAAGCTTCAGTGTTCTAGGAGAAAAGAAGGGGAAAGTCACAAACCAAGGGAGAATTTGCAAGGGAGAATTTAAAATGTGTATAAAACAGAACACTTTCTCTTATCTAAATTTGATAGGAAGGACCACTTTAGCAAGGGATATGGTGCCTGAGTATTTCATCCTAATTAATTAGATGGCGGGCAGGGGGGGGGGGGGGGGGGGGGAGGGAGTTACACCCAGAAGTTTTTTCTTATTGGAAATGACTATCAGGTCAACAATTATGATTAGCTTTAATAATTATATTCAAGAAAGCAGTTCAATGTTTTTAAAAGGCAAAAGACTCTTAATCCAAATGTTGTTCTTGCATAGTCCTGGCTTAAAATAGCGGTAGATGTTTATGCTTCATTCTTTAAAGTTTGGCTGGTGAACTGGGTTCCATAGGGGAGTAGGCTTGAAGACAGATGTTCCACATGAGAGAGAGACAGAGAGGCACCATCCTATAGTAGGGAGAGAGCCCTATGGCTATGCAGAAAGCTTAAAGCACATTAGATATAACACCAGTTCAGATGCTTTAGCTAGCATAGAATGCTGCAGCACATCTCCTAACGGGGATAGGCTACAGGGAACATATTAACTGGGAACATAATAACAGGACTTGTTCAAGATATTCTGTCACCCCAGCAAGATATGCCCATTTGGGAGAGCCATCCCAAGTGCTTTCAGTGCTGGAGGGATTTGACTAGGATCCAGGCTCAGAAGTTGACACCTGTCACCTCCTACACTAGCAGTAGTGATGCTTTCACACATGCTGAATAATGCACTTTCAATTCACTTCCAAATTTACTTCCAAAGCTCTTCACAATGGGTTTTTACTGTGTGAAATAGCAAAATCCAAAATGCAAACTATCACTAAAGTGCATTGAAAGTGCATTATTCAGTGAGTGTGAAAGTAAAGAGAGACCTATGTCCCCTAAGCATATTTGAAGCCACTTTTTGATTTCCTTTGGAAGACAGAAAAATACATGGTATTCTTAATATTACATTTACATATAAGTTACAATTCTTATATTCATGTGGGTTTTATAATGATGCATTTGAGAGGGGAGATTTATTACTATGTACCTGTCAATATTTTGTACAATATTTTACACCGAGAATTAACTGAACCAAGTAGCAGTGCTCCAGACTATGAGATGCTGCAATTCACGAGCAAACAGAATCAACCACACAGAAACATGAGAAAATGGCACCAATGAAATCAAAAGGGTATCATGTTCATTTTAGCAATTAAACCACAAAGTTGTGGGTTTCCTGCAGGCAGAAATGCCTCAAATCAAGAACCAGAAAGCCAGAAATACAAGCAGTTATTAAAGAATAATAGGCTGACTCCATTCCATAAATTGCTTTAATGGGGAAGGAGTTGATTTCCTTACTAGTTCTTCATTTTAATTTAATGCCAGTTTTCTCTTTACAAAGACAAAGCAGGGAATTAATACAACATGAAGCTGCGATCTTGTTTGTTGCCAATGGATAGTGATTAGTCTCCAAACTGTGTTTATGAGATACAGGTTCACATTGAAATAGCAGAGAGTTGTTCTGATCCAATGGTAACGTCAGAAGACAAAGCACCATAGGAGTCCATCTGGAGTCCATCTGCTGCTATGCTTGCCAGCATACACAAGGGCAAGCAGCTCAACTTATTGTCCACTGAAGATGATTCTGTCTGAAACACTGAGTTGTTACAGTATTTTTCCCTTGCACAGATAAAATTAGCTGAACTTCTGAGCTTTTATTCCAGACCATTATCCTGTTATTGTTCTAATGGCATATTCAGGACATGTGGGTTTCCAGCAGCCATGTAAGACTACTCTTGACTTTCTAGTTGATGGATATAGTTACTATTGATTACTGAAAATGGGCATTTAGTATGAGGCCAAATGAGACTTGAACCAAAACCTTTAAGAAAGGCAGTCTATCAACCAAATTACCTGACGACACAATATAATTTTATGTCAAAACCTTTCCTATCCAAAATACTCAATAATCCACTTTGACCATGTGTCTTCCATATTACCTAACACTCATACAACCTTGTATGGAAGTCCAAACCATATGATAATCATTCCATTTGCAGTTACCCACAATGTTACAATTTATGAGATTATGTTACATAGTAAGTAGAAAATAAAAATGGGAAAACAAAACTGAGGGGTAACTGTTGGCTTTAGGGCCTTTTAGAAAGGAACAGGGCAGCATTATAACAGAATGATTAAGGAAGAGCAAGACTGTACTACTTATTAGTATTATTTATTGCTCTATTTGTCTTGCTTCCACTGTGTTATATTTCTACTTGTGTAATACAATTTCTTGCACTGTTTAACATGTGGTGTTTAATACTCATGCCTTTTTTCATATTTCAGCATATTTCCTAGTCCTATTACATTTTTATTAGATGTCTCCTGATCCTATTGATTGCACTGATTTACATTATAATCCACCTTGAGTCTCAGTTAGAAAGGTGGACTATAAATAAATACATCTCTCCTTATATATAATTGAGTAAGAACATTCTATATGAACATTCTAAACTTGGCCCCTTTAGTGTATGGACGCTTGAACTGTCAGTCAGAAGACGCTGGCTGGGTTGACTGGCTGCTTTGTGCAGTCCCGCCCAGCGTTTCAAGGTCTTTTGCATATGGAAGCTGATTGGACTTCACTGCATTCCACACCTCAAACTCACCCACCTCCCCGCAAGGCAGTTGGAATGTCAGTTGCATATGGAACCTTCAAGGTCTTTTGCATATGGAAGCTGATTGGACTTCACTCCATTCCACACCTCATACTCCCCCTCCCCGGCAAAGCAGTTGGAATGTCTGGTGGTGTGTAGGTCCCAGGATCATGTTTTAAAAGCTGCCTGGGGGATTATGGACCATTCACACACTTTCAACCTTAACATACCTCACAGGGGGAGAGGAGAATGATGACAGCTGCTTTCCCTAGGCAGGGGCTGGGGGGGGGAAGTAAACGTGAAGACAGACAGGCAGATAAAGGTTAGGCTGATGGTTGCCTGGAGAGGACATAGGGTTGCCAACTCCAGGTTGGAAACTTCCAGGATAGTTTAGGAATGAAGCCTGCTGAGGGTGGGGTCTGAGGAGGAGGAGGAGGAAGAGAAAGAGGAGGACCTCAGACAGATACAATGCCATACTCCCCACCCTCCAAACAAGCTGTTGCCAGTCTCCAGGTGACAGCTGGAGAGCTCTTAAAGCTCTGGTGCTAATTCAAAGTGCTGCAATTTGTCGACAGAGTAGTGTTTTGGCAAATCTTTAGGAATTGTTTGGTGCATTTACGATGAGGC
>NW_015174292.1:532039-541176 GCF_001447785.1 Gekko japonicus
GCTGAGTCCTTCCGCCCCCCCCCATGCTGCCCTCTACAGAATCCACCCCCCAAAACTCCAGGTATTTCCCTCCTTAAACCAGCCACCCCTACTTTCCCCTCAGTGCCTGATGGTAGGCAACTTAGTTTGGTCCAGTCACCTACTTTGGCCTTTGGGAGAAAACATATTGGGGCCAATCCTGATAGGGTTGCCAACTCCCGATGGGAAATTCCTGGAGATTTGAGGGATGGAGCCTGAAGAGGGTGAGGTTTGAGGAGGGGTGGGACCTCAGACAGGTACAATGCCATAGACTCCACCCTCCAAACCACTCAGTCCCTCATGGGGAACCATTGTTGCCAATCTCCAGATGAGGGCTGGAGACCACTCAAAATTACAATTGCTCTGCAGAAGGGAGGGCGGAAGTCTGCTGAAGTCAAAGGGGCAGATAATGGTAGGTTGATGGTTAGCTGCAAAGGAGATGGGGTTGCCAACTCCAGGCTGGCAAATTCCTGGGGATTTGAGGGGTGGAGCCTGGAGAGGGTGGGGTTTGCGGAGGGGTGGGACATCAGACAGGTAGAATGCCATAGACTCCACCCTCCAAACCAGCCATTTTGTCCTGGGTAACAATTGTTGCCAATTTCCAGGTGAGGGCTACAGATCACTCAAAATTACAACTGCTCTTCAGGGAGCAGAGATCAGTTCCTCTGGAGAAAACAGTGGACTCTGCCATTATACCCTGCTGAGGTCACCACAGCAAAATGACACTGTTTGCCCAAAGCCAGAGCACTGCCCCAGAGCCTCTTTCTAGATCTCGTTGTATTTATTTCCACAACGGCCTTTACTGCTAGTTCAAATATAAAGGAAAATGAAATGAAAATTTCAGTTCACAGTTACCTCACAAAACTGCTTCCTTAACATTAATCATGTTCCTGTGATAGATTTCAAGAGGCAAAAATGGACCCTGAGATTCTGGTTCAGTACTCAAAATGGGGCTGCACTGTAGTATTGCACCCTAACCTACCAGTGTACAGAACTCAGTTTTGTATATGGATTACCTTCCTGGAATTGGCCTGTGTGAAAAGGAGATGATTTGTCCTCTTTATTTAGTATCTAAACATTATTAACTTCTGACTAACGTATTGTAAAGGTAAACAGTGATTTTAGGAAATTAACATTGAGAAGAAATAAGCAACCAATTTTCTGCTCCATGTAATTATTTTCCAGCAATCAGCCTTTTCAGTGTAATCATGGGGAAAGTTCTGCAATCAATTTTAAATTGCTTATTTTTGATAATCTTGGCATGTACTTCCAGACTTTGCTCTTGGATATCCAGCTGCTAGCTGTATCAGAACCACTTTTTATTGATTGCACCTGAGGCCTACTTCTCACTGAGACAGTAAACCTCCGTCTGAGCTGTGCCACTTTAGACTGCGAGATTTCTCTAACTGAATGCTCCAAAATACAAAAAAAATATTAAAGGTAAATAAATAAAAATAATCCCACCACACAGAAAATCAGTGAGAGATTTTAACATACTCTTCTTCCTGCCATACTACTTTTCTGTGAGCAAGTTGAGACATGGTTTACTGGTTCAGTGAGAACTAAGAGTGATGCTGTAGCTGCAGTGATTTAGCAATGATCATCCCAGCCATGAGAAACTCTTTAGCAGATTATATCAAGCTATTTAGCATGCAGCTATCTTTGAAGTCAAAAGAGAAATGCACTGGTTTACAGTGTTGCAAACTACCTCAGATAGTGTGTCCAGTGAAAAGGTAGTGTATACAAGTTCAAGTTCAAGTTAGCCTTTATTGGCATAAAAGTAGTGTATACATTTTCAATATAAGAAATAAATAGTAGAAATCTGTTTTCCAAGTACTAAATCCTTGAAACATCACAATTATTGTGTGAGTTATAATTGTATAAGAAAAAGGTGTACTTTGACATTTCAACCAGGAGATGGCACTTACTTGTTCATATGTTCATCAGAGAATTTTATTTTCCCAAATTACACCCCCCCAAGTCGGAAATAATGAGACAGGCAACTGTTTGGATTCAAACAAGGGCCACTTTATTAACTATTTAAATGCAGAATAAATCAACAGCAAGGGAACTAAGTGGGAGCAGAACAGGCCCGGCAGGTGTCAAGCCAGCCAACCTCCTAGCCTACAGGTATGGGCAAGTCACTAGCCCCGGTCTAGAGCCAAGCCTTTGGCCTGCGACCGACAGCCCAGCGCACAGGTCACCTTCCAGGAGCGCCTACCCCTGAAGCCCTACAGCCTTAGTGAGGAGCTTACCTGAAAGGCTCCCTGAGGTGGTCTGGTCACCATTCCCAGCCCTAAGCCCTACAGCTCTGGGGCCATTCCTGATGCCCCCCTGGTCCCAAGCCAGAACTGGCTGAAAGTGATTACCGGTTCTGCTTTCATTTCCCACCCTACTCTGCCAAAGTGACCAACTACTTAATGGCCAACACCCAATGCCCGAAGAATTCCCTTTATGTTTGTTGTAAGGAAGGCGAAACACATGCTCATCTACAGGCCAATCTTAATGAGCATGAAAAAAATTCCTACCGGGTCCCAACAAGTGACCAGCACCAGCCTATACAGAACACAGGGCGGGTGGGTGGGTGGGCCAAGCCAAGGCGAAACTGACATGGGTGGGAACGGGGCTGAGCCTATAACGGCTGGCCCCGCCCACCCAGCGCTGCGACAATCAGTGTTGCAGCACAGCTGTCTGCCTTCCTTTCCTCCTGGAGGCGAAGCTGCCCATGCGCTCGATCGGCATTGCTGATAGTGCACGAGCCTCATTCTACTTATGCCAAATATTTTTAAAGTTAAAAACTAATCTCAATGTAGGAGAAAACACTTCTCTACTTATTTTTTAAAATGACTGTTTTTGTATTGAAATGTTGGTCTGGTCTGTTATTATCATCGTCCAAAAATTTATTGAAAATATATGCATACTTTTATTACGTGAATTAGGTTACTTAAAATCTATGCAAAAAGCATTATATTCCACTTTTGCTCCTCAACTTTAGACTGTTTCCCCAAACGTCTGAACTGCAATGGTTATTTTGGTGCATTGGCTTGTAGAAAACACTGTGGGATAGAAGATGTAAAGCTTTGCTGAGGTTTGGGGTTTTGTTTTTGTTTTTTAGTTTCCACAGAAAAAATGGAATCAAGCCTAACTTGCTTGATAAACTAAATTACCCTAAGGGCTCAAAGCATCTTGCCTCCCCCTCCCCCCGGGTATTTAAGAACTGTAAGCAAGGGGCTGAGACTCAGTGGTAGAGCATTTCTTTGAGATGCAGTTCAATCCAAGTTCAATCCGCGGCATCTACAATGAAAGGATCTGGCAGAAGGTGATGTGAAAGACCCTGAAGAGCCACTGCCAGTTTGAGTTAGGCAATACTGCCTTTGATGGGCAAAGGGTCTGATTCAGTACAAGGCAGCTTCACATGTCCATATGTCTTTGTGCAGCAAAATGTACTCTATTTCACCTTGCTGCTAGAATAAACCTTCTGATGGCACTGTTCCTACACTAATATTGATGCTGCACTTAAACTGATGCTAAAAAACCCTACATCATTAAAATAATACAGTGTTCAGTAAGATTTTGTTACAGAAAGAAAGTAATTTTCTTTTACATTTCACAGGGCACTTTTATAACAATGATCTTTATAATAATTTATTCTTAATTCCTGTCTATTGGTAACAGGTCTGATGCGGTGCATAGAATGTAAATGTAATGTGGCCTGGAGTTCAATTATCCCATGGGCATCCAAATTGATGGCAAAAATGCCATTAGATGCATCTTTGCTTCGGAAGTTGGTAAAATGTCCTGGCTTCCTGCGCCACCTGCTGGACTTTGGAATCAGTTATTTCATAAAGATTTTAAACAACTCTAGATGGACTCTGACCTGATCTAGGTAGCACTGACAAGCCTGATTTTTTCAGATCTCAGAAGCTAAGCAGGTTCAGATTAGTACTTGAATGGAAGTCCAGGGTTGCTACATCTTTTGCCTTGAAAACCATATGGTGATTGTGGCCACTTTGGCCCAAGATTAAAAAAAAATGCACTGGGAGTTCTATGTCTACAGCTTCTAGGATTTTTTAAAAATTCAGTTATCGGGCATGCAAGGGCTTAATTTTGATCAGAACTGCTATGCCAGGGTGGTGATTAAGCTCTGCACCATTTTCCTGTCCTAAAACAGCTTAAGAACATAAGAACATAAGAGATGCCAATGTCGGATCAGGCCAAAGGCCCATCCAGTCCAACACCCTGTGTCACACCATGGCCAGAAATACCAGGTGCCATCAGGAGGTCTACCCGTGGGGCCAGGACATTAGAAGCCCTCCCACTGTTGACCCCCCCCCCCAAGCACCAAGAAGACAGAGCATCACTTGCCCCAGAGCTCCTATTTATACCTTGTGGCTAATAGCTACTGATGGATCTCTGCTCCATATGCTTATCTAATCCCCTTTTGAAGCTGTCCATGCTTGTAGCCGCTACCACTTCCTGTGGCAGTGAATTCCATGTGTTAATCACTCTTTGGGTGAAGAAGTACTTCCTTTTATCCGTTCTAACCCGACCGCTCAGCAATTTCATGGAGTGCCCACGAGTTCTTGTATTGTGAGAAAGGGAGAAAAGTACCTCTTTCTCTACCTGCTCTTTCCCATGCATAATCTTATAAACCTCAATCATGTCACCCCTCAGTCATCATTTCTCCAAGCTAAAGAGCCCTAAGCGCCTTAACCGTTCCTCATAGGGAAAGTGTTCCAACCCTTTTATCATTCGAGTTGCCCTTTTCTGCACTTTTTCCAAAGCTATAATATCCTTTTTAAGGTGTGGTGACCAGAACTGCACACAGTATTCCAAATGAGGTCGCACCATTGATTTATATAGCGGCATTATGATATTGGCTGATCTGTTTACAATACCCTTCCTAATAATCCCCAGCATAGCATTGGCCTTCTTTATTGCAGTCACACACTGTCTCGACATTTTCAGTGAGTTATCCACTACAACTCCAAGATCTCTCTCTTGATCAGTCTCTGCCAGTTCAGACCCCATCAACGTGTATTTATAGTTAGGATTTTTGGCTCCAATGTGCATCACCTTGCACTTGGCCACATTGAACCCCATTTGCCATGTTGACGCCCACTCGCCCAACTTTGACAGATCCCTTTGGAGTGCCTCACAATCCTCACTGGTTTTCACCACCCTGAACAACTTCGTATCATCCGCAAATTTAGCCACTTCACTGCTTACTCCCATCTCCAAATCATTAATGAACAAGTTAAAAAGCAGTGGACCAAGTACTGATCCCTGCGGTACCCCACTGCTTACCACCCTCCACTGAGAAAATTGCCCACCTACACTCACTCTCTGTTTTCTATGAACTAGCCAGTTTTTGATCCATAAAAGGACTTGTCCTTCTATCCCATGATTTTTGAGCTTACTTAGGAGCCTTTGATGAGGAACTTTATCAAAAGCTTTCTGGAAGTCAAGGTAAATAATATCTATTGGATCCCCCTTGTCCACATGTTTGTTCACCCCCTCAAAGAACACTAACAGGTTAGTGAGACAAGATCTTCCCTTACAGAACCCATGTTGAGTCTGCCTCAATAGGTTTTGTTCATCTATGTGCCTACTAATTCTTTCCTTAATAATGGTTTCCACCAATTTACCCGGTATCGACGTCAGACTGACTGGCCTGTAATTTCCCGGATCTCCTCTGGAACCCTTTTTAAAGATGGGAGTGACATTAGCTACCTTCCAATCCTCAGGAATGGAGGCAGATTTTAAGGAAAGATTACATATCTTTGTCAGGAGATCTACAAGTTCACATTTGAGTTCTTTCAGAACTCTCGGATGTATGCCATCTGGGCCTGGTGATTTTTCAGTTTTTAAGTTGTCTATCAGTTTTAGGACCTCCTCTCTCATCACCTCAATCTGACTCAGGTCTTCCAACACCCCTCCTGAAATCAGTGGTTCTGGAGTGGGCAAGCACTTCTCATCTTCCACAGTGAAGACGGAGGCAAAAAATGCATTTAGCTTCTCAGCCATTTCCCTATCATCCTTCAATACTCCTTTTACCCCTTGGTCGTCCAAGGGCCCCACTGCCTCCCTGGCTGGTTTCCTGTTTCTAATGTATTTGAAGAAAGTTTTATTGTTGGTTTTTACGTTTTTTGCTATATGCTCCTCATATTCCCTTTTTGCCTGCCTGACCTCAGACTTGCATTTTATTTGCCATAGCCTGTGTTCCGTTTTATCAGCCTCACTGTGACTAGCTTTCCACTGCTTAAAGGAATTCTTTTTACTTTTTACAGCCTCCATTACTCTGTTTGTTAACCATGCAGGCTTTTTCCTATACCTGTTTGTGCCTTTCCTAACCTGCGGAATATATATTTTTTGAGCTTCTAGGATCGTAGTTTTAAATAGATCCCAAGCTTCCCCAATTGTTTTGACCCTTTCTACTTTTCCTTTCAGTTTCCTCCCCACGTGTCCCCTCATATCAGAGAAATTACCCCTTTTAAAGTTAAAAATGGTTGTGTGAGTCTTTTTGGCCAATTCTCTATTTGTACAAATGATGAACTCAACAACATTATGATCACTGTTTCCAAGCGGTGCAATCACTTTTACATCTCTCACCAGGTCTTGAGTGTTACTTAGGACCAAATCAAGGATCGCCTCTCCCCTGGTAGGTTCCGTGACCATCTGCTCCATAGCACAGTCATTTAGAGTGTCTAGAAACTCAATCTCTTTTTCTCGACTAGAACACATATTGACCCAATCAATGTGTGGGTAGTTAAAATCGCCTATTACGACAAAGTGTTTTTGTCTAGCTGCTATCTTTAATTCATTCATCATTTTATAATCCTCCTCTATCTTTTGATCTGGTGGGCGATAACAAACTCCCAATGTTAAGTTTCCTTTTGGCCCCCCTATTTCAACCCATAGAATTTCCAGAAGCGAATCCAAGTCTCTTAGCCTCTCAATCTTTCGGGACTTTATACCCTCTCTGACATACAGAGCCACCCCACCTCGAACCCTTCCCCCCCTATCCTTCTGATATATAACCAGGAATCACCGTATCCCACTGATTTTCCTCATCCCACCAAGTTTCTGAAATACCCACGTCTATTCCCCCCCCAACATCAAGCACTCCAACTCCCCAATGTTACCTTAGACACTTCTAGCATTTGTATAGAAACACCTATAATTTCCCATACATGTTAAGCCTGCAACTTTCCTCTTGCTCTCTCTCTCTCTCGAGACTTTGTCAGGCAGTCCATATCACTAGTCATAGTCTTAGTGGAGAATTCCAATCCACCTCCCTGTAGAAAAGCAACAGCTACCCCCTCATCTCTCCGAGATGAGCCATCCCGAACCAGAGACTTTTAATCTCCTGTTGGCTTTACCCCAATATTCAGTTTAAAAACTGCTCTGCTACCTTTTTGATTTTAAGCACCAGCAGCCTGGTTCCTTCTCGGGACATGTGGAGACCGTCTATCTTGTACAGCTCCCTCCTGTTCCAAAAAGCATCCCAGTGCCTAACAAACTTGAACCCTTCCCCCTATACCATCATCTCATCCACGCATTGAGACTCCTGATCTGTGCCTGTCTCTCCAGCCCTGCGCGTGGAACAGGTAGCACTTCTGAGAAAGCTACCTTGGAGGTCCTGGATCTCAGTTTCCTGCACAGCAGCCTAAATTTCTCCCCAGGACCTCATGACTTCATTTCCCCACATCGTTGGTGCCGACATGCACCACCACTACTGGCTCCTCCCCAGCACTATCTACCAGCTTCTTTGGGAACTGATATTTGCTTGTTGAGGAAGCATATGGATGCTATTTTTTTAAAAATGAATGCATGAATGAAGCATTTAAACATGCAGTTCTCCAAACAGAAATGATCCAGTCCCAGCAGAAAGGTACTTTATGTTTTTGTGTAGACAATCCCAAGGAAAGTAAGCATTCTTAAATTCCACTGCAATAAGTGGACTTTATAGGGGCTAATTTTTGTGCCGATTTACTCAGTGCCTGCATCCCAAAGTAATTTACAAGGTATATAAATGTGGGAATGGCAAATAATATATGATGAATGGAATGTGAGCGGGAATTGTCTGCTTTTAATTTGCATGTATTAATTAATTGACAGAGGATTATTGTGAGGCAACTTTAAAACTGGGAGCAAATTTAAAAATAATTAGGTGGGCATAAAGATATTGTATCTATAACTTCCATTAACTAGAATTATACTTGCATGAAAGACCTGTCTAGTGGATTGTGACCTCTGCCTTCTTCCTGAACTCTGATTTACTGACTACCAAGGATTGTTTTTCAATGACTTTACACACACATGCAAACATCCTGCAGTAGAAAAATCCATGCACCAAATCACCTTGAATGCCAATCTTTGTAAAAATGTGGGGCCTAAAATATTTCTGCTCTCGTAGCTAGACAGTCTTGAGCATCAAATATTGGCTGTTGCATTCAGTACCATACAGCCCACAAAAAACAAAACTGTGACATGAGCCTGCAGGTGGAAGCAGAAGCAATTACAGTAGTTTTCATGTCAGGAATTTCCTTGAAGGTAATTAACCAAATGATTAGTGAGGAGAGTGGCACTGAGCAATTACGATCTGCGTTTTCTACCCTAATGTTAAGGAACAGCAGAAAGCTTCCTTTTGTTGCTTGGCAACTCCCAAGAGCTTGTAAATTTGTTTAAAAGAGACAGAGAGAAATATTTTTCACAAAGTACCAATTTGGCAGTCAAGTTAATGTGCTCCAAACAGACAGCTGATAAAACCCACCTTCTTTCCTTTTGTTTTGTTTTTTAAAAATGGCTCTCTCTGTCCTAATTAAAGTATATAGACTTAAAAGAAAGTTTAGATAAAGGAAAGCTCTCCTGACCTTTAAAATTGCACTAATTATTTTCAGGCCTCATTATCTGACCTCCCTATCAGATATATCTTGCTTTAGCCAATTCAGATCCTTTCTTAAGCATTCCTCCTCAATTTTCTCTCAGATGAAAATGCTTCACTATTTATATCACGTGTAAGGACACTGATTTAAAAAAAATGCTAAACATAAATAGTTTCCTAGAACAAATGATCCACAATAATACCAATCTTACACAAACTTTATGTCACAGGT
>NW_015174292.1:541220-549430 GCF_001447785.1 Gekko japonicus
GTATCTCTTTGTCTGGATTACAATTGGATTGCCAAATATGAGCAGTGTTTAAATGTGCGACCACCTTTCAAACATTCAAAAACTGATTACAAACCGTTTGTGAATGTATCATCTTTCTTTGCTTTCCCTGTATCACTTTCTCCTCATTGGTCATTGTTTTTCTATGTTAAAGATCAAGAAAATTACATTGGAATGGGATGGGTCCAGTCACAAAAATTACATCTTCAAGTTCTTGTACTTCTTTGCTACAGCTGTCTGTGTCCCCTTCCTCAATCTGTCTGACCAATGTACCGCACAGGGGAAATATTACTAACATATAAAAGTGGTGTTTTACTTGGTTGTCTAGATGCTGCCTGGGTGGAGGCAAGCTGCATGACAGGTCTCTTCAAGTTTCCAGCCCTTTCTCATTTTGCCTGTCTGCCTGTCAACTGGAGTTTGATCCTGTAGATCTGATCCAGTCTGATTCTGATAAATGCTGCTAATTGATTAATGCTTCTGACTATGCAGGCACAACAATAGTACCTAACACTGTAATGAAGCTGATGCATGATCTGGTCAATGATGACCTGGTGGCATACATAATCCAAGCAAGGCAGTAAATTGTATGCATGCATCAGCAGTGGCGACCTTCAGCGCTGGCACTGTGCAGACATAAAACTACAAAGCTATATATGTCATTAGTTTTGCTGCAAACGCTATAAATTCTGTATTGTGAGCAAATCATCAGTACAAATATTTGAGGTTCTCAACTCAACAGAATTATGAACAAAGCACAGTCTGTTTTTACACACCTGCTTTGTTCTTGGATTTATAAAGTAGGTATTAGTTCAAGAGCGGCTCCCAAGAGCCAGCTGATTCCCAGGAACAGTGCTTCTAAACCAACTTTTCTTTTTTAAAGAGGGGATGAGATAGCATTTGTATGTAGTACTATTGAGCCAATTAGAGTCTCAGTTTGAAAAGCCTGCAGTTCACTTCTTCAACCAGCAGCTCTGGCAGTATTGGGAATCAAGTGCCTGACCAGCAAGATTCCTGGCTGGACCTCCCACCGTCCTTCATCATCATATTCATCCTCATGGTGGTAGGGATGATGATGCAAAAGAAGGAAGTGATCTTACTAGATTTCAGAATGGAGGGCATAACATCCTACACTCTTCCCTGGTAGTGGTGGTGGAAAGGGCCATCAAACCACAGCTGACTTTTGGCAACCACTGGTGGGGTTTTCAAGGCAAGAGACATTCAGAGGTGGTTTGCCATTGCCTGCCTCCATGTCATAACCCTGGTATTCCTTGGAGGTCTCCCATCCAAATATTTGCCAGGGCACACCCTGCTTAGCTTCCAAGATCTGACAAATTCAGGCAAGCCTGGGCTCTCCCTATCCCATTTCTTACTGCACATCCTCAAAAAGGTCAGGACATCACATCTGATTCCCTGCTCCTCCATTTTATCCCCACAAGGCAGAGACAAAGAGGTCACTCATCAATCCTCCAAGGCAGAGAGGGACTCAAAACTGAATGTGTCCCATTTGAATCAGCTGTCTTGAAGTATGTCATATCTTACACGTTTCCAATCCTTTTGCCTTTAGTGATTCCCCTCCCAACACACTCCCAAGGGTAGGGTTCTCTTTCTTGCACCCCATTCTTCAATGAACGCTGATGATTAGAACAGTATGGCCTGCAACCTTGCTGCCAAATCAATCTGGGAAGCCTTATAACCAGCTAAAATATAGAGAGCCTTTGGTTCTCGTTTCATTTCTGATCACAAGTACAGAAATGGTGGCCTGGGAACCTGGGAATGGTGTTAATAATTATGGGACTCCAACAAATTGTCTGAAACACAAAGGTGGGTCACATGAATGGTTTGAATAAAAGTAACTTATAGTGAACCATCAGGTGGGAATTAAAATTTAATTTAGAAGGCACTATCACTGCTGTGGTGCGGTGGCGATTTATTTGATTGATTGCTGCTTTCTTTCACCTTTGTGAGTCTTAGGTTTTTACTATCTGAGGAAATTAAGGCTGAATTGCAGCAGGAAATTCCTTGTACCCAGGTGTTTCTGGTTATCCAACAAATAATTCCTCTAGAGGGGATGCAAGGATTTTTGGAATCTAAATGATTGCTTATTGCTTAGTACAGCATTCTGGCAGCTTTTCTAGCTGTTCCTAATTGTCAGAGATGGGCTAGGCAAACTGATAATTTCATTGTTCTGTTGTGAGAGTCTGATGAGAAGGTGAAAAGCTAGTTTTATGGCATTTCTTGTTCAATGGGCTCCGTCAAGAAACCACCCATTGGTTTCTATGTGGCTTGTTTCGGGTTTCTCTTCTTCTGTGTTTTGATTCAGCATTTGTTCCTTTCCATCCATCAGGTTATGCTTGGGGGATTGAAATTCCTTTTTCACTTTTGAGAGATGGGACCTATGAAAGTAAGTCTTAGGAAGCCAAGAGTCTTCCAAAGGACTCAGTAGCCTTCATTTATATTGATAACCAAAATCAGTGTTAATTCATTGGCAAGAAAAAATGTGGAATGAACACATTTAACAATATTTTTTTTTGGGGGGGGGATCTATATTTACATGAAAGATAGCAATTAAGCATGCAGGTTCCAGTGAAGAATACTATAATAAATTTGTTAATCTTAAAAGGGCTGCAAAAGAAACCACAGAGCCATGATTTCTAATGTGTAAATATATTTAACAGACCCTGAGCTTGCACATGCGCTTCTCAATCCAAGGGCTCTGGCCATTGCTCCCTCTGCCCAGTCTAGCCTTGAGTAAGTATACTTCTGTACTGTTTCTTTACATGCCCTGGCCTAAGCATGCAGTGGAATAAAGTGGTAGAATGCCAAAGAAGTACAATGGACTGCATATTTAAGACTTTGCGTATGGGATGCTGCTTTGGATACTCCCCTGCATTAAAAGAGTTAGATTCAAGTCCAGTAGCACATTAGAAACCAACAAGATTGGTGGGGGGATATAAGCTTTAAAGAGTCAAAGCTCTCTTCATCAGATACCCTGAAAATCTCTAAGGTGCTACTGGGCTCAAATCTGGCTTTTTAAAAGCAGACGAACATGGCTACCCTCTGAAACTATCCTCTACATTTAGATTTGAGTCCAGGAGCACCTTAGTAATCAACAAGAGTTTCAGGGTGTAAGCTTTCGAGAGTCCCCTACATTAGAAACTCTCTGCAAATAGTAAACCAACACAGGTCGATAAGGACTTGGATTAAAATATTTCCCTTGACATGCTAGTTTTCTGTTTTCATGAATAGCAATGGTTTTCCATCATAGCTGGTACCCTCTTTTCTTCCATTCTGCTGACTTTGGCATCCTCCTTAACCTGCCCATGAGATAGAAGAACAGCCCAGTGTGGGTTTTTGAGGAGGAGGAGGAGGAGAAGGAGAAGAAATTGGAGTTATATCCTGCCCTTCACTACCCAAAGGTGTCTCAGAGCGGCTTACAAACTCTTTTCCTTTCCTCTCCCCACAACAGACACCCTGTGAGGTAGGTGGGGCTGAGAGAGCTCTTGACAGAAGCTGCCCTTTTTCAAGAACTGCTGTGCCAGAACTATGGCTTGCCCAAGGTCACCCAGCAGGTGCAAGTAGAGGAGTGGGGAATCAAACCCGGTTCTCCCAGATTAAAATTAAAGACGCCATCTGGAGATTATTAAATTAAGGATAATTGATTAGTTGTTTTTAATCTGAAATTTTGTACTGTTTTTAACGTGTTGTAAATCGCCCAGGGCCTTTTGTACTCAGGGACTGGGCGATACAGAAATTTAAACAATAATAGTAATAATGATAATGATAGAGGCAATTCATTCTACCATCTAATTGCTCCCCCATTTTACTGAATGTACAGATCACTTCTACCTTACATTCCTGGATGTGCTTGTTCAGTGCTAGATATTATCTTTCTAAAAAGCTTTGTCCTTTTGAAACTTCTCTCCAGTCAAATTTTGCTCTAATACATATCCAAAATAGCTGTGTGCTGCAAAGGGGACAAAAAAAGAGGTGAGCATTTGGCAACCAGCACTGTACTTTTTGTCAGTTTGCCATTGTCAAGGCTGATCCTGCTTTGGTGCAGTACTATAACCAAACCGTATCTGGATATGGTCTCAGTAACTCCCCAAGTAACACACACCATAAAGCAAAAGAAGGTTTTATTGAAGAAATTCAAGAAAATGTATTAAAAACAAGGCATATCATTCAGTGGCAGTAAAATGCACAACAAAATAAGGAAGCTGACTAGCTACTGTTACAGGAGTCTTAACAAAGCACGGTTCTTGAAACAAAGAGTCCCAGAGCATAATACAAATATTTTCTTAGCAGCAAGGAGATGTAAGAAAGAAATAATAATGGAGGCGGAGCCCAGAGAAGTGGAGCCTTGGAGAGCGTGATGACGTGCGGCGCAGCGCGGTGGAGCCACCTGTGGACAGTAGCCAGAACTGCAGCCAACACAGAGCCATGCGCCAAGACGAGACCTGCCAGAGGAAGCTGCTCTGGAAAGATTGGCTCCAGAAAGGGCACCAGGACGCCAATATCTGAAGCCGCGGAAGGAAGTCGGATGACAACTAGCCCGGGGTGCTGGTAGGCAATCACCACCCTGTAGATAATGTGGCCCTAGTTAGGTTAATTGGTTGGTTAGAACCACTATGTAAACCACCCAGAGACCCTTCGGGGTCAGGGCGGTATATAAGCTGAAGGTATAAATAAATAAATAAAAGAAAAGAAAAGGTAACAATTCTCTCTAACTTATAGAAAATTAAAGGCCATAACCTCCTGACCTCCTCAACCAATCACTGGGCAGTATCTGTGGAACTTTCCAGGGTGAGAGCAAGTTCCCCCTCCCATACCAGATTCACAGCTGAACTGTGTCAACTAATTAGGAGGCCTAAGTGATGGATAACTGCCAGTGTATGGGGTGACTAACACCTACAGATAGTCAGAGAACTGTGAACTTAGAAGAAGAGTTGGTTTTTATATCCTGCTTTTCTCTACCCTAAGGAGTTTCAAAGAGGCTTACAATTGCCTTCCCTTCCTTGTGAGGTGGGTGGGGCTGAGAGAGTTCTGAGAGAACTGTGACTGGCCCAAGGTCACCCAGCAGGCTTCATGTGGAGGAGTGGGGAATCAGACCTGGTTCTCCAGATAATAATTATAAATAATTATTATTGTATGGCATTGTGTGTAAAATAGGTGGAAATAATGAAAGAACCACAGCTGCCAACTTGAAGACCAGAAAGGAAACAAACCTATGTGTGACGCTATAATGATACTCACAACATTTACACAAACATATCTGTCAATACTTTAACATCATACAAAATTTAATAGTTATCTAAGTACAGAATACAAAAATTGAAAAAGGTCCAAAAATAATCTTATTCTTATTCTAACAAAGTTTCCGGATAATGCTTTCGTTTCCAAGGTCTTCATCAGAGAAGGACCAGTACTGCACAATTGTTTTTGTTCCTAAAGTCTGTGAAGACTAGTCAAGTAAGACTGGAAAATCAATACTCCACATTCTTCATAAAGCAATAAATATATAAGGCATATCAGGTAAGCATTCATAACTTCATTGTGAGATGTTCCTACTGTTAAGTGGGTAAAATATGTAAAACTAAGAGTGGTCTAGGCTTCTGCTTCTTAGGAATGCTTAAATGCAGACAGATTGGCCCATGTTCTGTTCTCTGGCTTCAGGTGCCTCCCCCCCTTTAATCAGTTCAGCAGTTTGCAAACAGCTGAAGTCTATCAGGTTACTTTCCTCATAATCAGACAGTACAGTACAGACCCACTTTTAGCACTGTGCAGTCTAACACAGCTCAAAGTTCTAGTCTCCCTCCTTCTCCACAGACCTATTGTCACTGCATGCCACATCCAATTGTGTATTATAATTACTGTTATTGTCTTCATTTCTAGTCTTCCTTTCTCAGCAGGACTCGAGATGGATTACAAATACAAGAATTATTCAGTCAGCAAAAACAATTATGAAGTATGATAAAGGCATTTAAATTTAACAGCAAATTTAAAACAGAATAAGGCAGTGGGTTGGATGGATTATGGGTATGAGAAACGCTAGTTGTTCAGTGAAAGAAGGACACAATATGATAAAACAATTCAGTCTTAACAGGAAAGATTCTTAGCTAAAAATGAAGTGGGGCTGGGACTGGGACTGAAGAATTGGAAAAGCAAACAAAAAAACTAGCTAAGGCAACAAAACAAGCAATGTAGGTAAAACATATCCATGTCTGACAGCAGAGATTCTTATTGAAACAAAATGATGCATTGGAGACTGAAGTATTGTTGTCTAAGACAAGTAAAAAGTCCATGCAGGAGAAGTTTATCCCTTATTACTAAGTCGGTTACTTAACAAAGAGTCAGAGAGTGATTTCAGCAAAAGATCAGCTTTATTCAGCAACTCGTAACTCAACTCCAAACAGATCAACATGAATAGCCAGAACAGCTTTTACATTGAAGCTGTTCTACTTTTGAACTCTCCCGGCTAATGTAGCCACGCCCTATTATACAATATCAACCTATGAGGTTGCAGAGATAAGGTCCAATCACAATAGTTCCCGCTCTTGGAACTGGCTGTTGGTGATTGGTCGGTTCTTCCTGGGCTACCAATTACAAGTGAGGGATTAGGATCCTAGCCCAGGATGAAAGCTTCACATGGTATTTCAATGACAGAGTTCACATACATACTTTGGTCAGATTGAATACACCACACTTATGATCCATTATACTATAGTTCTGTTTCTTTTAGAAGTATTCTGTTTTGCAATCTGCAGAACAATAGAAGCATGGGGGCCTACCTGATAGCCTTAGACAGTCCGTTCCATAATGTGGCAGCCATCACAGAGAATGCATGTGAATGGGTGGTTTCGAATTTACAGTTTACACCATGGCACCTTAAGAAGCTGTACTCAGATGTTTATAGCTGTTGTGGCAGAACATATGCCACTAAGGGCTTTGTAGGTGATAGCTAGAACTCTGAACTGAACCCAGAAACTGATTGGAAACCAACAGAGTGTCTGCAGAATGGGAGTAATTTTTTCAAAAAAAGTTTTAGTATTTGCTGTTTAAGTCTGTTACTGATGTTATTTTAGACATGCTTCACAGTGCTTCACACAGCCTTAAAAGAGGTGTAATCACACACACACTCACACATCTTTTAATCACCTGACCCAACCACCCATAACCTAGAGAATTGATTTCACCTATAGAGTAGATGCAAAAGTATCAGTAAGGCAAGAAAATGAAAAGTTACCATCATGAGGAAAGTTAAATCTATCACCACAGCTTCTGCACAAATGCCAAGCTGCATGGTTAGCTGTTTGATTCATATGGTAGTGAGGGAAACACATCTAAGGCTTAGCTCACAGATGCTGACAGCTTTCAACATGCTATGTTAGCCAGCTGAACATTAGCACTGAGAATTTTGTGGCATCCTTATTCCCTGATGCTCATGTTCAGTTAGAAGGTAG
The DNA here is from genome assembly GCF_001447785.1 of Gekko japonicus. Lineage (NCBI taxonomy): Eukaryota > Metazoa > Chordata > Lepidosauria > Squamata > Gekkonidae > Gekko > Gekko japonicus. Next base: position 548,699 of record NW_015174292.1, read on the forward strand.
AACTGGGTCTAACAGGCAAAATCATGAACTAGTAGTCCAGGCTCATGATTTACTGAGATTAAAAGAATGCCTTTCTTCAAGATGTCCTAAAAACAATGGGTGGGGTGGGCAGACTTCAGATGTTGATGGATCTACTTCAGCACATGCTCCTTTCTACAAATGTGCTACCGTGGATCTAGGAGGCATATGAAAGTTTGCTGGGTGACCTTGGACCAGTCTCTCTCTCTCTCTCTCAGCCTAATCTTCCTCATAGTGTTGTTATTGTCAGGATTAAATGGAGGAGGGAGGAATGCTGGAAGCTGCTTTCGATCCCCATCAGGGACACAAGAAGGGTATGAATATCCAAGTATGGTTTGCCAGTGCTGTAGGATTCACCAACTTGAGCAAGCTGCAAAATGACTTCTAGGGGCTACTATTACCTGCTACACCATATGATCCGTACACTGGGGTATTTGTGTTCCAATTTACATCAGAGTTACTACACATCAGTGATTTCAACCCCTAAAAATGCTTAAGAAAGGCCTAGTCACAGATAGCCAATTATTACTCACATTTTACAGACAAGGAACTGTGGTTATTTTCAGTATCTATGTTAGAGAAATCTGTCTGCATTTTTCCTTGAGCACTTAAAGTGTGGCTAAAGTGAGGGTCCTGGAGAACAGGGCAAGAAGAGAAGACTGGCTTTGGCTTAAAAGTGATATTGAGGTCAGGGAGCACAAGGACTCCCTGCAG
>NW_015174292.1:549479-701900 GCF_001447785.1 Gekko japonicus
ACAAGATCATAATTTACCTTTTGCTCACACCTGATTTAAGCAATGAATATTTTGTCAAGCTTATTTGTAGTAACACATCCAAACGATTTAATTAGGAACCACTTTAATATCTTCAGCACAATAAAATGTTGCTTTTCCCAGACCATGCTGGTGTGGAGAATCAACTTGGAATGCTTCTCTAAAAAACTCTTGTTCATAACATGTTTGTGCACATGCATAGGGCTTTTTTTGTAGAAAAAGTCCAGCAGGAACTCATTAGCATAATAGGCCACACCCAGCAGCATAAACTCATTAGCATATTAGGCCGCATTCCCATGTTACCAGAAGTGTGGTCATCCAGCCACACCCACCTTTTGCTTCTTATTCTGTTTACCTGGTTTGTTGTCAAAACCCAGGGGGGTTTTTTTGTTGCAGGAACTCCTTTGCATGTTAGACCACACACCCCTAATGTAGCCAATTCTAATTAGTTCCTGCTGTTGGGTGTGGCCTATTATGCTAATGAGTTCCTGCTGGGTGTGGCCAACTTGGGAGCCAGCCGGAACTCCGTTCCTGTGCGTTCCTGCCCAAAAATAGCCCTGCACATGCACATGCATGCACGCACACACACACGTATGTCTGGGAAAGAATGCATCTAGCATTTTATGAACTATTTTTCTGTGCACAATTTTCCCCTCCCCCCAAAAAAAAGATGGGGGGCTTTCAAACATGCAATCTTCCATCTGCAATCTGAAGTAGTGTACAGTCTAGGAAAAGTCTAGGGAAAGCTTTACCATTTCATTCTGTGGAATTTAGGAAAAGATCCTTACCAAAATCTGACATGGAGTACAACTTTTCAAAGAGACTCTGGGTCTGTGTATTATATTCATCCCCAGCTATATCATTTCTGTTTTTAATTTCTTTAGGACTGTGTTGAATTGCTACAGTGAGGCAAAGTACAAGCACAAGTAATTCTCCTTGAGAACCTTGCTTGGTCGAAGGACTTCAAAAGATTATTTCTGGCTTCATGTACTCCTTTGGTTGCTCCCATTACAAAGCCTCTAGCTCATGGCCCTCAATAACAAAAACACACTTCTAGCTTTATTTTTAACCAGGGTTACAGTCTTGAAATGAAAACATAACTGCCCACAAAATAAATAAATGAACTTACCATTGACACCATGTGGGAATGCAATTTGCAGTCATGTAGCAATAGAAAAGTCATTTTATTGCATATAAGCAAATTCTGCCAGCCACATGGAAATACTTTAACATTTACCAACAAAGGTGATGGCTGTTACAGATTATTGGGGGGGGGGGGAGAGATAGGAATGGGTAATTTAGAATTTAACCTTGAATGCCAGCCACACAAAAAATATTAGGGGATTTAGGTGAATGGATGGTAGAACAAGAACATCTTGCTTGATACCTTGATTGATACCTCACTTGACCACAGGAAAAGATAGCTCTGCTGTTCAGTGTCCAAATAATAACAAATAATGCTGCATTCACTGCAAATAGTCTTTAGAAAGAAAAACAGAATAAGCCTATAAATTGGTCCTTTAAACATGATAATATGTCAACACCTAGTCTCTCTTGTCAGAAGAAAATTAAAGAGTCCTAGTACAATTGTTTGTTATTGCTGAATTCGATGAAGTTTGTTAGATCAGCCTCTAGATTTATAAATCTGAACAACTTCAAAAAAAGGTCCCAGGTGTGGTTGATCTCCTTTCTTCTCTATTAAATATCCACAATCTCTCTCTCTCTCTCATATCTCCCATCTCCTCCCTTGCTTTATGACTTGCTAGGCCTGTTACCTTTTAAATATGTACAGTTAAAATTACCCCAAAGCATACTAATTTACTTATTTCTATGAAAGAATTGTTGCCACAAAAAGCCTTTCCCTTTCTTGATGAGGGCATGCTCTCTAATAATAAACCTGTTTTTTAAATGATGTTCATCTGTTTGATGTTTAACTCAAAACAAATGGTGAACATAGAGAATGTAAGTAAAAAACTCCCTCTTCAGTTGTTATAAAAGCTACAAATGATAAATAACATTGTGGAGGTGGAATAAGACCTTCATAAGGTTAGCTATTTTCAAGATACCTTGTTATTCAGAGCTGTTCCTTTCTACTATTTGTTGCCAAATGAATCGCACACTATGAAGTAAGAACTGAATTTGTCAACAGTATGTGAGCTTATTTCAAGTAATTATTTTTTTCTATTTTAAATGCTTTAACACAACAGCCATATTTATTAGGCTTCGAAACTCAAATCTCGGACTTGTTTCAGAAGTTAACTGACATTTCCCCCTTGCAGAACTGGCATAAATAGTTTAATTTGTTTTGGTAAGTTTATCCAAGTGGCATATGAACACAGTAACTCTTTGAGACCATTGGTCAATCTTTTCAAGTGCTGTCCAGTCTCATTGGCAGCTGTTTTCTAAGGCTTCAGGCAGAGGTTTCTCCACAGCCAAGCTGAGAGATCTTGTGCGTGGAACATTTACACTTTTCCATGGAGTTATTTGCCTTTATGGTTCAATCGTAAGTGGAAATACACCATTCTAAATCCACTGCAATGGCCTTAAAAGGGTATGTCTCTGCTTAGAACTGTAGTGTTGGGCTGCTTTTGCTGTCTTGTTATTAAAATTCAAGAGAATGTCAGTCAGGCTTACCAAGTACTTATCGTGATTCAGCGGGGGACACATACTTCCTCCCAGGACCATTCCCGTGCGGAAAACAGATGCGCCACGCCATGCCGCCACCAGGAAGTGTTGCTGGGCGATGCTCTGGCAATGAGGCTGGAAACTCCATGGTACCATTGAGTTTCCAGCCCCATTGTCAGAGCGTCGCCCAGCATCACTTCCTGGCAATGGCATGGTGCAGTGTGGGTGTGTTACAGGGAGGAATGTTCCGCCTGGGGATCATGTGTCCCCTGCCGAATCGCGGTAAGTACTTGGTAACCCTAATGTCAGTGGAAATGGTTATGGGTAAACAATGGCTTATATACCACTCCCACTTAAATAAGTGGAACTTCCAAATCTCAAATGTACATAAAATTAATTTATAAAATTAAGTTCTTTGTTGGGTAGAAACATGCTGCAAATCTGTCATTGTTGCTTGAATTCAGACTTTTTCTGTCCCAGCCTATATCCATCAGCATGCCACATTTGGAAGTAAGCCAGCTATCAAAGAGCTCCAAAACTTGTTCCCTAAAACCATATTCCTACCTGCCAAAAGGCACTCTATATTTTATAAAAAGGTGCTAATGCTTCTCCTGTAATATAGCTTTCTCATATTACTGAGTTATTTATGTCTTCAGTTGCTAGAAAATATAATGACCAGAGCTGTAGGTTATGATACATAAGTTATTAATATGAAACAGATACTTCCTTCAAAGAAATGTCAGTTTGGACGGCACTCCGGAGTGAGGGGGGAGGCTGGGCCAGTTCCAGGGTCAAGGATTCCGAACGATGAGACTGCTCAACCTCAGATAGAGGGGCGAGAGACAGGTTACCTCACTGCCTCTGCGTCTCAAACCTGGCACTTATTTCTGAGTTGCCAGATTGTGGGCTTCTCCCTCCCTCCTTCCCTCCCTCCCTCCTTCCTGCTTTTCCTGTTCCTCATAAGTGCCAGGTGTCATCCTCCCCAGTCAGCATTTGCTTCCCCCTTTTGAATCCTTCCCCCTTTTGAATCCTTCCACCCCTCTCTGGTCCCGCCCTCCTCCTTTTAGAGGAGCATGGTGGCGCAGGGAGTATAACACCTGCATTTAACATCTACTCGAGCACCTGTTCGAGTCCCACCGTGGTCGAGGTGAGCTCTCGACCCTTAGTCCTAGCTCCCACCCACCCAGCGGTTCGAAAGCCAAGTAACTATCTATCGGCGAGTAGATAAATGGGTACCAACCCTTAGTAGGGTGGGGGGCACCCCCCTCCGTCTGTGGAGGTGTATGGAGGTGTATGGAGAAGCAGCAGCATCGGCAGCAATGGCGGCGGCGGCGGTGAGAACAGCGGCGGCAGCAGAGCACCGGCGGTGGCGATTGGAGGAGATGACGCAACGCTGAGAGGTGGCAAGCGGCGGCAAGCAGAGCCTGGCTGACCCCTGGTGGCCAGCAGTAGAAGAACAAGGCGGCTGCCGTCGACGGAGGCTGAGCAACGTCATCCAGAGGCGCGCGGAGCCGGAAAGGACATGGTCGGGCCGAGGATGACGTCGCCAGCATGTGTGGCCGTAGTTAGGGTCGATATAGGTGACTAGCACCCAAGAATTGTAAACCGCCCAGAGACCCCTACGGGGGTTAGGGCGGTATATCAAGTCGAAGGATAAATAAATAAAATAAAATAAATGGCCATGGGATTGGCCCATTCTCCATTTCCATTGGTGCGTTCCCAGCTGGCTTCCTTGTGATCAGGCCAGTGACACTATGGGTGCGTTCAGACAGGGTGTTTCAGCCGGCATAAACTGTACCAGTTGGAACCAGTGCAGTTTATGCCGGCTGAAACACGATCACACTTACCTCCTGTCTGCGGAACCCATCGCTGTATGCCCGTTCACACACAGTGGGCATCGGCAGTTTGTTTGTTTGGTTTTTTAACACAGTTTGCGCATGCGCATAGGCAGCCATCCACAGAATGGCGATCTTCATGCATGCGCAAAACACCCCATCTTACATTTAAAGTTTAAAGGTAAGGACTTACCTTTAAAGTTTAAAGAGCAAAGTGGCCTCCCTGAGGTCCCGGACGCCTCTAAAAGTTAAAGTAAGGACCTTTTCTTTCTTTTTTTAAACAAACGCCGGGGCGAAGCTTCGCCCAAGTGCATATCGTTTACCTAAAAAATAAAAGCCTCGGGCTTCTGAACGGAAGTGGCTCTACAACCGTTGCACTCAGGATACCACCACTTGGGGACCTAGTGGCAGAATACAACGGTTTAAAGATCTTTTTTAACGGTTAGGGACGGAAGGCAGATGTTCGCCATGTGAACGCCGGTAAGTACACCGATTCCAACCGACACCTATACCGTTGCAAATGCCCCGTCTGAACGCACCCTATGTTCCCTCCCCTGTGACTTCCCTTGGCCATTGGGGTTCCTTGGGCTGGTCTGAAAGTAAGAGACCTGAGCCTCCCAGGAATCCTTGGAGGGTTTTCCCTTTGGGCTGTCTCCAAAACAGGGGAGCTCCCTTCTGTTCCTCCCCAGGCTTAGGACCCAGGCCCATCCCCTGTGGCTGCCCTCTTTGACCCCTATGATGGCCCCTGAACCCCAGAGCTCTGTGGGATCCGGGTCCCCCGCATTCTTGTTGGAGGGAGGAAGCAGCAGGAGGGGTTAGTGAGGACTCCCCTCCTGACAGAAAATATGCACCAGTGGCAGTTTCCAGTATTCAAAAAAAAAACAACAACAACACAACCCTGGTTGTTCTTAATGATTGCTTTAAGGGGCAAAATTAGTAAGGGGAATGTCAATTAAGGTAATGGATAAGTTATCCAAAGGTACAGAGAGTTTCTGCTACAATTTTGGGGAGGAACCACGGCTTGGTAGTAGAGCATTGGCTTTGCATGCAAAAGGCAGTTAAGAGGATGAGGGAGCAGGTCATGGAAAAACTTCCATTTAAGTCTAGGAGTGTGCATAAAGCAATTTACAAGCCAAAGATATACACAGAAATTGCTGGTTCAGGCCATTACCATGATTTTCTGGAATGTTAACATGGATACTAGATTCTCTTTTTTTAATAATCTTTATTGGTTTTGTTAAAAGCTTTACAAAATGCAAATAAACAAATTAATCTCTTATTTTTGTATATTACAACTTACAATAAATCATAGCATAAATATATATTACATAAAATAAGACACTTATATTTGGCAATTGAAAAGGTGTATCACTGTGAGTTTTCTGCGATTTGAAATAGATGAACTTGTGATTTGTTCTAAGACCTTCTGTAATGGGGGATACAAGATTCTTAGGTAACAAAAACTCTTTCCAAAATTGTTTTTCATCTTTGGGTGCTGCTACCTGGCTACAGTATGTGCTCATTTTTCTTTGATTCTAATTTCCTGACTAATGGCATTTCTCTCTTCTAATCATATCCTTGCAAGGAGGGAGCACAGAGAAGCCCCAGGGAGCCACAGTTCTCTTTTCCTCTCTCCTTTGGGGAGATGGAACCCTTTTGGTGTAGTGATGTAGTGGTTAAGTGTGCAGACTCTAATCTGGGAGAATTAAGTTTGAATCCTCACTTCTCCACTTGCAGCTGCTGGATGACCTTGGGCAAGCCATAGTTCTGTCAGAGCTGTTCTTGAAAGAGCAGCCCTTGAAAGAGCTCTCTCAGCCCCTTGTGAGCCGCCAAAGATAAATAAAAAATAAAAATAAAAAAGGTGTCTGTTGTGGGGACAAGAAGGGAAAGGAGTTTGTAAGCCGCTCTGAGACCTCCTCCTCCTCCTCCTCCCCCTTCTGTTTTTTTGCAGCTTTCTATGGGTGTGTCATGACCTCTGCCAACCAGCTCAGCAACTCAGACTTGGAGTCCTCAGAAGAGCCAGTCAAGGAGGACCAGCAGGACCAGGGAGGGCCTAACATGGCTAAGGGACCTGCTGACAGAGGTCCAGCAGCACTGGAAGTCATCCTGTCTGAGCCTGCAATGAAGGCCTTGCTACCAGCCCCCCAAATAGTCACCAGGGCTCCATTGGGCACGACATGAACCCAGGCCCTTAGCCCCCCAGGGAATACTTCCAGTCTGCAGAAACAGCAATGGCTGAGGTTGCCAGAAGGAGGCAAAGTGCTCAAAAGGTTCCATGCAACCCCATCCCACAGTTAGAGACTGAGAACAATAATACTTTGCAGGATCCTGGGCCAAGCACAGTACAGCCACAGGAGCTTAGCACCTGCCAGCAGGAAAGCTGAGCCTGATTACTTCCCAGCCTATTTAAGCTGAGGCTTGGGGAAGCTGCTTTGCTGGATCCACTGATCCACTAGGTGCAAGCCTGTATGCTAGCTCCAGGCTTCCAGCACCTACCAGTGCTCCCAAGCATTAATCTCTAGACCTGAGTGCACCATTTCAGAAGAGACCTGACTGGTCCAGCCTGCAGAGCACAGGAGAGACTGGGAAAATAGACAGCTAGGGGCACCTTGTTCGGGGGCTCATAGAATTAATGCTGTGGCTCAGAGCTCTTCTACTAGACTATTGCTTGACTGGAGAGAAGAGCACCTATGAGGAGAGCCACCTACTTGAGGAGGGGGTCTGTAAAATTGAACCCTCTTTATTCAATTTGCTCAAAAATTAGGGGGTCTTCAGTTTAGTTTATAGAGAGTACTGTATTCTGTAGAAATATGTTGAAATTATAACTAACCATATTCTGCTGGAATTATATTTTTTCTCAAGCACATACCCCTACTTAGGACCCTGGAGAGCCACTACCAGAGTAGATAATATTGAACTTGATAGACCAATGGTCTAAATCAGTAGCCCTGCGCATATCTCTCAGTGAACACATGTACTGTTAGCCGAATTGCTTTATTTACAGCAATTGGCAATTTATAAATGGGTTCTTGCCAACTATACCAAGGTCCTGTTCCCACCAGAGAAGGATCTGAGGCTGTTGTTGTTAAAGTAAATGTCTTTTACTTAAAGAATAAATTTCATACAAACAATACTGATGCACTCACACATTCAATCAAGTTTCTTAGAAATACAGTACTAAAATAAGCACTGTTGCATTAGCAGGTGGGGGTGATGATGGGCAATACTTATCTGACTTGCAGCCTCAGTTGTTCCAACGAAGAATGGATGGGAAGAAATGTAAACTAAAGATAATTCACACACGACCAGAACCAGCCAGAACGTGTGGGTCTCTTGACTGCAGATCAAGAGATCAAAGTAGAGGCAAGGGTCTCTGAGAGCCTGTTTGGTGTAGTGGTTAAGTGTGCGGACTCTAATCTGGGAGAACCGGGTTTGATTCCCCACTCCTCCACTTGCACCTGCTGATGTGACCTTGGGTCAGTCACAAGCTCTGGCACAGCTGTCCTTGAAAAAGAGCAGTTTGTGTCAAGAGTTCTCTCAGCCCCACCCACCTCACAGGGTGTCTGTTGTGGGGAGGGGAAGGGAAAGGAGTTTGTAAGCCGCTCTGAGACACCTTTGGGTAGTGAAGGGCGGGGTATAAATCCAATCTCTTCTTCTTCTTCTTCTTCTTCTTTGGGGATAGCAAGTGCGACTCAAGAGGAGTAAAAAGCAGACAGGGGTTGTTGTGGGGGTTGCTAGCTAGGAAGGGCCAGGTGAATGGTCCTTACCTTTTATAGGGGGTTCAAGAGATGGGTTGTGGCTGTGCCAACCTCTTGACCCACCTACCTGTTAGTCTGCCCCAAAAACAATCCTATTGGTTGCCTATAGAAGTGGGAGGTTACCTATAAGGAGTGGCCAATATTGTAATCTAAAACCTTACTCAAAGAAGGGCATCTGGGCAGGTGTGAAAACCTTGGTGTCAGGATGCTCCATTGTAGTGTTGATGAAGCTGGCCATTCTCATTGTGAACCAAATGTCCATTTGGCAGGAAATATCAAAGCAGGAACAAAGCAGTGATGGGTAGTACGTGACTACAACTGGTTCTGCAATGGGATCTGTCTCTTCTCAAGCTGTTGTTTCTTACTGCTCACAATAATGGAGGTGTGTGCTTCTTCACCAGGCTGGTAACTGTGTAGCTTAAACCTTATTCACATGTAAGGCTTGTGTAGGCACCCTCTATGTGCTGCATCACAACAGGTGACTTGAAATGTACAGTTCTCTGAGCCTATGTGTGTGTGTGTGTACAGTACATTGTGTGTAGCAATAAATATAGTCCATAAAGCAAAATATCAAGTTCATTCTCTAACAGTACAACCTGCATGTATGTATACATCTGTTTCTAAGAAAGAGCGAACACACATTCACTACAAATGGAAGTAGGAACCAATAACTTGGATACATGTTGGATTAGAATAACATGTTGAGCTGTACATCCATTGAATGTAATATGAAAACTATTAAACGCACACATAAAATAAAAAAAAGTGTACACTGTATATAGCTTGTACATGCATTCACTGAAACATATGAACTGGGCTAATATAAGGCAGTTTCATGGGTTCAGTTCTACATAGTCTCTGTCTGTTGAATATATCTACTGGGGAAAATATTCAAAATGAAACATTTGGTCTGGTTCAGTGTTACAATTTATGGTGTGGAGATGTACCCAGTTTAGGACTAGAATCTGGATTTTGGTGTACATGACATTAGCAAAACTGGTAGCATGGTCACTTCATAAAGTTGCAGCATTGCCTAATAAGTGGCACTGTATCAGTTTGAGCACTCCTACCATCTTGTACACAAATTATTCCCCACCCTTACATGTGTTACACCTTTAGTGGCATTTTCACCAACCATACCTATACAGAAAAATATAAGATCAGGTACAGATGTAATAGGTAAAATGGAAAGGTAGAAAGAACATAGGACACGCCTGATCTCATAAACAGGAAATCAAACAGTGTTACATCTGCACCGGTTAAGAGTCAAGTGATAGTGCTCATGGATTGAAGATCATGGCACTTCAGTCATGAAGGAGGAAGTTTCAGGCAGCAGAAATATTAAGTTTTCGGGTTCTTTGATTTTCCCCTGTTCCTCGGAGATCTCTCAGCTGAGTTGACTGCTTCCAAATTAGCCTTCTTTTAAAAAAATTTATTTTACCAATTTAGGGGATGCAAAATGAAAAAGGACAAAGGGAAATGCAAGAAGCATAAAACATGTGACAGATTGATGAATGTCACCAACTCGGACACAAGGTGAGGCAGCATGTGTCAACACCTGCCATGATGAATTCTGCCACTGCACAGATGCAAAACTACACAAAACAATACTTTATTTTTATTTATTTATTTATCAAATTTCTACATCACCCTCCCAGACAAGGGCGGCTCAGGGCTGCTTACATAAAATCAACACATACAGTTACAGTTAAAACAATGCTAAAACCAAAACAATGCTAAAACCAATTAACCGTCTAACATAATAAGTGCTAGTATTGTTGTCATTAATGTAATGATGACTGCTATACTCAGCTCTCTCTCTGTTCACACAGTCAGCTCCTAGGCCTTTTTCAAGTATCTTTCAGGCAACTGGCTCAGACTGTTATTAGAAATTCCAGGGACGTTAGGGCTCTCTATTCTTAAGCTGTTAACAATGTTTAACAGTAATGGTGGCTCCAAAAGCCAGGCAGAAGAGCTCCATTTTACAGGCCCTGCAGAACTGTAAAAGATTCCACAGGGCCCTGATCTCTTCTGGGAGCTTGTTCCATCAGAACGGAGCTGCCACTAAGAAAGCCCTGACCCTGGTTGTTGCCAGCCTGGCCTCCTTAAGACTCAGGAGGGCCAATCGGTTCTGGGCCCCTGTTTACAGTGCTCTCTGGGGAATATGTGGGGAAAGGCAATCCCTCAGATATGTAGGCCCCTGACCATAAAGGGTTTTAAAGGTAAGAACCAGCACCTTGAAATTAATTCGGTATGTTATTGGCAGCCAGTGCAATGCCTTTAGCACAGGCTGGATGTGCTCCTGAACTGAGAGTCCCATCAGAAGCCTGCTGCAGGATTTTGTACCAGCTGCAGTTTCCAGATTTGAGACAAAGGCAGCCCCATGTAGAGAGCATTACAGTAGTCCAATCTTGAGGTGATCATCGCATGGATCACTGTTGCCAAGTCATTGTGTTTGAGGAAGGGAACCAACTGCCTGATCAACCAAAGGTGATAAAAGGCTGATTTAGCAGTGGTTGCTACCCAGGCCTCCATTGTTAAGGAGGCATCCAGGAGCACTCCCAGACTCCTAACCTCCAGCACTGGCACCAGTGGAGCCCCAACAAAGGTTGGAAGCAGGATCCCTACCCTCAGGCCACCCTGGCTCAAGCACAGGACCTCTGTTTTCATCAGATTCAATTTCAGTCAGCTCAGCCTAAGCCAACCAGCCATGGGTTGTAATGCCTGGTCTAGATCTTCCCGTTTGGAGTCAGACTGATCACCCAACAACAGATATTGCTGGGTGTCATCCACATACTGGTGACATCCCAGCCCATGCCTCATGGCAATCTGGGCAAGGGGGCACATATAGATGTTGAAGAGCATCGGGGACAACACTGACCCTTGAGGCACTCCACAGTCCAGTGGGTCCCTTCAGGACAGTTGTTCCCCCAGTGCCACCCTTTGTCCCTGACCTTGGAGAAAGGAGAAAAGCCACTGCAAGGCCAGCCCCTGAACACTGATGTCAGCAAGGTGGTGGATCAGTAGCTGATGGTTGACCATTCCGAACAATGCCGACAGGTCTAACATCAACAGCACTGCTGATCTGCCCCGATCCAAAAGCCTTCGGAGGTCATCTGTGAGGGCGACCAGTGTTGTCTCCATCCCATGACCTGGGCGAAAGCCAGACTACAAGGCCAGGCTGGCAAATAGGGCAAGTTTGCCAATTCGACTGGGTCCAAGGATGGCTTTTTCAAGAGAAGGCGGACCACTGCTTTCTTAAGTGCCCCAGGGAACAGCCCCTCCAAGAGGACCTTGTTGATAATCTTCCATAGGGCACCTCAAAACCCCTCGTGGCCAGCTTTAATTAACCACAAAGGGCATGGATTAAGGGAGCAAGTGGTAGGACGTACAGTTAGGAGCAATTTGTCAACTTCCTCTAGGCTGAGTGGGCTGAAATTATCCATAACCTGACTAGAAGACGAGCATGGAGCCTCGGGTTTGCTCACTGTATCAACTGTGGCAGGAAGGTCGTGGTGGAGTGAGAAGACTTCATCTGCAAAATAGCTCGCAAAAGCCTCCCAGCCAATGGCTTGTTATGAAGTGGTTTAGGCTGAGAGTGTGTGTCCAGACCAAGTTCACCCAGCACATTTCCTTTGGGGATTTTGAACTTAGACTTTCCAGATAGTAGGCTGATACTGACCACTGAGGAAGACTATAGTTTTGTAGACAAACACATAGCCCTCAGTTTGTTTCATGGTGCCTTCTCATGTTCTTGACCAGCACACAAAGCAATTTATGTACAAAAGCTTGCAATGCCCAGCCATTTCATGTTTTCCCTTGGGCCCTAGGCTCAGAACTCTGAGCATAAGATTTCTGTAGTGAATGTCAATAAATCAAAAGTAGGTTTGCAGATTACAGATACACACTAAACAACATAGTTAGAATTGCAACAGCACATACATTTTGATACAATAATTCATAGCAAAAGGTGTCAGTTATTGTTGTTGTTCAGTCGCACAGTCGAGTCCGACTCTTCGCGACCACATGGATCATCTCCCACCAGGCCCTCCTGTCTTCCGCCGTCCTCTGAAGTTGGCTCAATTTCATGTTTGTTGCATCGATGACACTGTCTAACCATCTCATCCTTTGCCGTCCCCGTCTTCTTTGACCTTCAATCTTTCCCAGCATCAGGGTCTTCTCCAGTGAGTGCTCCCTTCTCATTGGGTGGCCAAAGTATTTGAGCTTCAGTTTCATTATCTGGCCTTCCAGGGAACAGTCAGGGTTGATTTCTTTGAGGATTGACTGATTTGTTCTTCTTGCAGTCCAAGGGACTCTCAAGAGTCTTCTCCAGCACCATAGTTCAAAAGAATCTATTCTTCGGCGCTCGGCCTTCCTTATAGTCCAACTCTCGCAGCCATACATGACTACTGGGAATACCATTGCTTGGACCATGCAGACTTTTGTTGGCAGGGTGATGTCTCTACTTTTTATCATGCTGTTGAGGTTCGCCATCGCTTTCCGCGCTCTCCTCTTTTACTCTGAGCAAGAGGTTCTTTAGATCCTCTTCACTTTCAGCCATTAGAGTGGTATCATCTGCATATCTGAGGTTGTTGATCTTTTCCCCAGCAATCTTAATTCCCGCTTGTGATTCATCCAGGCCAGCATTTCGCATGATGTACTCTGCATATATATTAAATAAGCAAGGTGACAGTATACATCCTTGTCGTACTCCTTTTCCTATGCTGAACCAATCAGTTGTTCCATATCCGGTTCTAACTGTTGCTTCTTGGCCCTTATACAGGTTTCTCAAGAGACATGTGAGGTGGTCTGGTACTCCCATCTCTTTAAGGACCTGCCATAGTTTGTTGTGATCCACACAGTCAAAGGCTTTAGCATAGTCAATGAAGCAGAAGTAGATATTTTTCTGGTACTCTCTTGCTTTTTCCATAATGCAGCGAATGTTGGCAATTTGATCTCTAGTTCCTCTACCTCTTCGAAACCCAGCTTGTACTTCTGGTAGTTCTCTATCCACGTACTGTTGAAGCCTAGCTTGTAGGATCTTGAGCATGACCTTGCTAGCGAGTGATATGAGTGCAATTGTGCGATAGTTTGAACATTCCTTGTCAGTTATTAGACACTGTTAAATAAACAAAATATTGCAAGAGTGCTAATGTTTTTTATTTTAAGTAAAGAAAAATCTTTGTGTTGTGTCCTTTATAAAGTTTATATCTCCGCTACCTGGCATTACATTTTATGACACACATGGCCTGGCCCAACAAGGTCTCATTTATGTCAGATCCAGCCCTCATAACAAATGAGTTCGACACTCCTGCCCTAGAGGATGGCCTAAGGGAGTGCAGGGGGTTGTAATAGGAGATATACTGAAGTGGCAAAGAGCTCATTATGATCTGGAACCAATTACAGAGTAAACCTTACACAAATTACTGTTATTTTAAAGATAAATCCCATATCACTCTGAAAGTAGTGCCAATGAAATTGTTTCAAAAATGATTATTCCTAATAATGTTCTGATATGATGTTAATGATAGTTCAGATAATGGGGTGGATGCAACCATCCTCCAAGTAGCCTTCCTTCAGCCCAAGGACCCTTCTTCCAACCTAAGTGGAATTCCTCCTTTGGAGGAATTTAATTTAGAGGATGGCTCCTTAGATAGGAGGAAGGTTTCAGTTTTGAGTCATTAGGAGATATAGGATATAAATAATTTAATACATAAATGAATAAATAAAGTTTGCTTAGTAAGAGTGGTAGTATAGGAATAGGATCCACTCCAATAATTAAAGAAGTGTTTTGGAAACATGGATCCTTGCTATTTTACCCATGTGTTTTGAATCAATGTTGGAACTTTTTGTGAGAACAGCACAATCAGCAGACATTTTCTGTGCTTAAATAACCATTATCTCTCCTTATATTTATTTGAGTTTTTGTGTGAACTCTTCCACATGCCTCCCCAGACTTTGGGTCCCTGATCTGTCGCTCAGGAGGGGGGCCCAATCCCCTGGCCACGTTGCCTCCTTTCCGTCACCTCCATCCCACCCACAGACCCGCTGGCCATGGACTTGTCCTCAGTCGGGTATGAGAGGGTATGGGTCACGGGGACAGGAAAACTGGGGCCTCCAATGCAGCAGCCGGCCGAGCTGGAGGGAGACCCGGGTGCCACCTCCCGGCGGCCCCACAAAACTTTGCTCCACAGCCCCACCACTCCCCATGTTCCATTTGCCTACATGCCACAGCACAGCTGAGCTCCTCGCTGGCCTCCGCTTACTGGACTCGGTGCCCGCTCTGCTCCCGTGTTTGCCTATGAGCACCATGGGAGCCAACGAGCTGGGGCCACTTCCCCCGCCTGACCTCTCCACCGCTGGCAAGCCTCGAATGCCACGCTCAGTCCCCCCATGCTTTATCTCTACAGCCGCTGAGCTCCAACCAGCATGGCTGCAGCGGCAGTGGCACCGCCAACACCTCCCCAGAGGGAAGGTGGCCGTGGAGGCACCAGCCAAGGCTGCGGGGAGCGCACTGCAGATTGGGGACTCCTACCACCATGCCTGTGACTGCCCGGCCGCCCCGCCAGCAGTAGCGAGATGCTGGAGAATGAGGGTCCTGACAGCGACTTCTGCAACCTTCATAGCTTCAGCCCTCACCCCGGGGTCTTGCTAGAGCTCATTGCATTGACTTCGCAACGGGCCTGGAGGCTAGTTTATTTATAAAAGACAGATGTCTGATCCAGGACAGGACAATAAATTAACAAAACACATATTTCTGTCTTTATCTTTTGGACCCACTTACTCCTGATTCAGATGGCTATTATTGGCTGAAAAGCAACATGTCTTTTACAGAATCATAATGCTGTGAAAATAAAGCATACTGGAAAATGCACTAAACCACAACAGAACCTATCTAACTTTCTGGTTCAGAATCTTCCTCCTTAGTTTTTTTTAAAATAGAGTATTTTGTGAATTTAGAATACAAATTCCAAGACTAGAACAATCAACATAAACACCATGCATACTGATAAAACAATAAATCTACCATGTGAGACAATGTATAACAGTATCAAACATTGCAGCTGATTAAGTCTTCCAGAGATTTCCAGGCCAAAAGGGCCTTGTGGTCTTCAAGGATGGCAAAGTTTTACTACCTCAAGCTCCCATATTAATTAAGTGAAGAGGGATTTTCATTCTTTTGAGTTATTGCCATCTGTAACAGCAATTATTTTAGGAACATTTCATAATCCATCTTTCAGTTTGAAGCAGTTTTGAGGTCACATAAGCCATAAGCCATGTTATGGAACCATGCCATAGGTACCATTTCCTTGTGGTAACTACCAGTTATTAGGAGACCTCCTGTGGAAATCTTGCACATTATCTTACTATTCACATTTGGCTATGTGCAGCATTTGCATGTGTTCTTCTACCTCTGGGAAGGTGGATTCTTTTGATACATGTCTCCTTTCATGAAATGGCTGAAACTTTCAAGCAAGCTGACAATGGCCCTTCTAGACATCAAAGCAATCCACATCATGTTGAAATTGTGACAAAACTCTTAATGATTTTAGTAGTTCTGGGCTGAACTCTTTTGATATTATTAATGTTAACTAAGGTTCCATCAGTGTGACATTTGTGAATGTTATCACACATCTGGGGAATTTGTTCTGTCTCAACTTCTGACCTCTCTTTCTCTTTGTCTCCATCTTGCTGATTGGTTCTAATATCACAATAAAGCGTTATAATCATATTTGCTGTGATATGACAAAGAGGCTCGCCAGTCTTGACCTGAGGCAGCTGATTGCTTGAGGGAAGAGGCTTTATGTGAATTCCAAGATCTGTGAACAATATACGCAAAACTGATCGCTCTCTCATCACTACAACATGGCCTCTCCCTGGCATCTCTTTGATGCAGATCAACAGAATGTTCTGGAAGCCTTTGATGAAAACAAATGCACTTCTTCATGTTTACAGGACAAGGGAAAAATTTTTTTTAAAAAAAAAACACACAAGGCTATTGTAGGAATTTCCACTCCAGTTTCAGTGTGAGGACCCAAGACAGGAATGCGTATGAAGAATGATCACCAGAACTTTTGGTTTCTTTTCCTTGCACATGGTGCTATGATTGCAGAAGATGAAGAAAAGTAGGTTTTTATACTCCACTTTTCTCTACTTTAAGGAGTCTCAAAGTGGCCTACAATCACATTCCCTTCTGCTCCCCATAATAATGCCTATTGAGGGTGGGGGACTGGAACTTGAAAACACTGGCTCCTATTTTATTTCCCTTCCCGGGCTGGTCTGTATTTTTGAAAATGTGCAGCAAATATACCTTATTCCTAGGTAGGCCACGAAATTGCTTTGAATCTGTAAATCCACTAGAGAATAGAAATTTCAAATTATCATTCCATTATAGAATGCAAAGCTATACTGGAAAGTTTGTGATAATACTCAAGTCTGTTTTCCATGAAAATGCTCTGGAGGCACAAAGAGCTTGCAGCAAATACTGCTGAAATGTGTATTGTGCTCCAAAATAGGAGAAACTGGCTCAAGTCCAGCTATAAAGTGTTCTTGGGTGATATATGGTTTCCATTTCCATATGGAAGCTTTTCAGGAGATGCCTCACTGCAAGGAAAAAAAAAAAGACATTGAAAAAGGTTAAGTTTGCATCTCTTTGCAAGTTCTAATACATAATTGGCCTTCACTGCCCTTAATATAGCAATTTCATAGTTCGTACCACACTCACAGCAACTGTGCACAATTTTGTACCAAAGGTTATTTAGGCTGTCTTTCAGAAGACTTGCAGAATTTAATTAACTCTGCCCCATGCTTGTAGCGCTGTGATTTCTCTAACTGTTAACATGAACTCACATACAGATTAAAAGGAAATAAAACCTACGATTTGAGGTCAGTTCAAAACTTATTGGAAACATGTATTGCCTTTCCTTGACCTGGCAGTGAAAGGAGATGTTATTATAGTTCTTTAGTGAGTTTGTAAGCTTCTTATTGCCATGGAAGATTTAATCTTACCGAGAGAAAATTTGATCTGGGGAATTCATTGTTCTCATTTTAGTTTCATTTTGCCTAGTACTTTTTATACTGGACATGCATCTATTATTTTGAAATTAACAAAGTAGAGTATTTCAGAACCCTGTTGGCATTTAAAACCTTTGAAAATAAAATGCCTCCAATGAATAATTTTTCATAGCATCCAGATTATAGCCAAGAGAGAAAATCTTGAGATTGCATGGCTCTTTTTTTTTTAATGCAATTTATAGGCCACCTTTCTCACAGGGGTTAAAAGTGGATTACACAGTCAGTACAGTCAACAAAATGGGGCATTCAATAACCAGTGCATTAGGATTTTAGAAGTTTGGAACCACCAGAAAGAACTGAAGGACAACATATTCACTTAAGTATTCACTTAAGCACAGAGATTACATAATGCGATCCTACTACAATAAGGAATACATAGCAATACAGACAACAGTCCCAATCATTTATCCAGGTAAGTTTGTGAACCAATTTGTACAGTACAACCTTACTACCTGTGCCGAAAAGCCTTCTTGAATAGTTCAGTTTTGCTTTGTTTGCAGAAGGCCAGGAGAGCAAGAGCTTTCCTGACCTCCTTGGGCAGACCATTTCACAAGGTGAGAGCCACAACAGAGAAAGCACTTACATAGTAACAAGGTAGCAAATTGTAAATAGCACTAGAAATGCCTGCATATGGTCATTATTTTTGTTGTTGTTCAGTCGCACAGTCGAGTCCAACTCTTTGCGACCCCATGGACCAGATCACGCCAGGCCTTCCTGTCTTCCGCCGTCCTCTGAAGTTAGCTCAATTTCATGTTCGTTGCATCTATGACACTGTCTAAACATCTCATCCTTTGCCGTCCCCGACTTCTTTGACCTTCAATCTTTCCCAGCATCAGGGTCTTCTCCAGTGAGTGCTTCTCCCTTCTCATTTGGTGGTCAAAATATTTGAGCTTCAGTTTCATTATCTGGCCTTCCAGGGAACAGTCAGGGTTGATTTCTTTTAGGATTGAATGATCTGATCTTCTTGCAATCCAAGGGACTCTCAAGAGTCTTCTCCAACACCATAGTTCAAAAGAATCTATTCTTCGGCGCTCGGCCTTCCTTATAGTCCAACTCTCGCATGTATATATATTTTTTCTCATCTTTCTCCATGAATGACTATATGCAGTAGAAAGCAGGATAGTAAATATCTCAAGGTAGAGCCAGTCAATGATATTTATTTACATTAACAGACTCTTGGGTTATCCTTTGGTAACTGGAGATGATTTCTGAGGTGGACATTCATCCAAACTATGCTACACTCCCGTACATTACTGAACTCTCATATTTTCATCACTTTCTAGCACAATTTAAATATTTATTTATTTATTTGATTTTTACCCCGCCCTCCCCACCGGAGCAGGCTCAGGGCGGCTTACACAAGAACCATACATAAAACAACAGTATAGATATTAATATAAAATACACAATAAGTTACATAATCCCAGATGTCCTCTGTAACCATGGAAGTTCGTTGTTTATGTGTGTCCAAGCTTTAGCTTGATCTGATACTTTTAGGAAGAGATAAACACTGTCTCTTAGCCTCAGCCTCCGGGGAGGGGGGGTTACAAGAGAATCAAATAGACAGGCAAACTGTGAGCATCCTTCCTGCATACTCTTCTGCCTCTGTCCCTTTGATGTGTAGACTGATACTCTCAGGAAATTGCTTCCTTCCTTCTGTTCTCCCCCTCTCTCTCTCACACACACACAAGGAAGGAGCTCATTTCTCTCCATCTTTGCCACCATGGATGCAGATGCATACTGTATCTGCATACATCCAGCTAGTTAGATTAGATTCTATTCCTGTCTCTCAACCTGCACTATCTAGAATGTAGTTCCTTGAATAAAGGATTCTTATTAGTTTGAAACTGACAGGTGGCATTGTGAAATTCTGTAACTTTGCTAGCATATACAGAACAAAGAAGCTACTGCTGTGTGTAGCCCTTGTGCACTCTGCTAATTAAGTTAAAGATTACTGGTTTACTATACCAGTGAATCTAACAGATTATAGGTCCAGCATGTTCCAAGCTGCAGCAATTAAAGTTAAATCTGCCTCTCAGCAACCAAAACAAAAGGATGGTCTGCTGGCTGGCATTTTAACAAAGAGACGAGAAATAGGTGTGTGCTTGTTTGCTAGAACAGAGCCGATTAATGAGAGATAGAGACAGATCATGGTGATGTCTCCTGAGTCGGTATACATGGAGGGGAAGGTATACATGGTCCTCCTTTCTCCTGATACATTTTTCAGAGTGGAAGTCTCACTTGAGAATCACCCTTTGTGCAGATGACCTTGAAGAATGCCTTGACCAATACCCTCTTGACCAAGGAGTGGATGAAGCTAACAGAAAGGCTTGGAAATGCAAAGATTGGAAAGCCCAAGGTCTTCTGGTTTCATCTGTAAATTCCAATTATCTTTCCCAAATTAAGGATCTGCAGTCCACAAAAGAAATGTTTGACTTTTTAGTCTTATCCCATCAAGTAAAAGGGTGGACATCCAGATACACTATACATCATAAATTAAATGCTTTACAATATGACAAGGGACAGTGCTTCAGGTCTCATGTTAGTAAATTGACAGACAACTTTTCAGCATTAGCCAACTGTGGGGAACAGTTAGTCCAGGATGCTAAAATAGCAGCTGTCTTCCTAACTTTACTGACAGATTATGCTCATATCATTTCTTACTTGGAATTGAAAGATATGTTTGATGGGGCTGTAAAAAAGATGCAGATGGAGACAGATTGTTGTAGAGTTCAAGCCAGGCAGAGAGAATCAGAGGGGTTGCATGAAATGTTTGAGCATAAAGCTCCTTTGAGAGAGGGATTGTTGACAACCTCCCAGTGGAAGTACAGAGCACAGAACAAGAAGGCTGAGAATGCAGGGAGATGGCAACAATCAAGAGAGCAATCTGTTGCAAAGGAACCCAGCAGGGGAGGGAAGAGGCTCTTCTGTAGCAAGAAACTTGAACTGAGGTGTTTCTCTTGTGGTGGCCAGGATCATAAACCATTCCAAACCAGGCAAGCACGACAAGATTTTAGATGCCAAAAAAACCTTTGACAATCTTAGCTGGAACTTTATGTTAAAACAATGAACAATTTGGGATTGTGGAGAAGATTTTTATACAATGGTCAGAGCAATTTATACTAAACAGCAAGCAAAAATTCTGGTGAATGGGGATTTATCACAAAATATTGAAATACAAAAAGGAACCAGGCAAGGATGTCCACTCTCCCCGTCACTTTTTATCTTTGCTCTTGAAACATTAAACAATACAATGAGAAAAGATATTCAGATTAAAGGACTCAAAAAAGGAGAAGAATATAAACTACAAGCATTTGCATATGACTTAGTATTCATTCTAGAAGATCCACTAGACTCTATTATTCAACTTATAAATTCATTACAAGAATATGAACAGGTAGCTGGCCTGAAAAATCAATTTTAAGAAAACTAAAATATTGACAAAAAAATTGTACTAAAGACCAGATCCAACAACCACAAAGTACCTCGGGCATTGAAGTCCAAAAGAAAGTGAAATATTTAGGAATAACCCTGACAAATAGATGTAGTTCTTTACTGCAGGATAACTATATGAAACTTCTGTCAGAAATTAAGAAGGGTCAGGAAAAATGGAAGGACCTCCAGATATCTTTTATGAGAAGAATAGCTGCTATAAAAATGAATATTTTACCAAGACTTATCTTTTTATTTCAAACGATTCCAATTTTAAAGAAACCAATAGTATTTTAAATACCTGGACAAGCTTATCAAACAGTTTATATGGCAAGGGAAGTTACCTAGAATAAAGATGAAAGCACTTCAAGATATGAAAGAAAGAGCAGGATTTGCTTTTCCGAACTGGCCTTTATATTACAAAGCGGCATCCTTGATATGGTTGAGAGAATGGATTATATTGGACAATTTAAGACTTTTGAAGCTAGAAGGACATGACCCATTACTTGGTTGGCATGCTTTTGCATTGTATGGTAGGTACAATACACATAGGTATTTTAAACAGCATATCCTTAGAAGGTCATTGTTGAAAATATGGGAAGAAACAAAAAAGCTCTATTATACAAAAATACCAAAATGGGTCTCACCACTTGAAGCCTTCATGAATCCGAGATTATTCACAAAACATCCAATGTGGAGGTATGAGGATTTGTTAGACAACAAAAATAATCTAAAAACTCAGGATATTCTCCGAAAACAAGATACTGAATTAACTTGGTGGGAAAGAGCACAATTAGAATCTAGATATGTTAAGGATAAACAAATTGGTTTTTATGGAAAGGCTATAGAACTGGATAAAGTACTGTTGTACACTGATGAAAAGCTTATTAAAAACTGTATATAATGTTATTAGAAATGAAAACACAAGATGAGGTGGTTAAATGTTCAATGATTAGATGGGCACAAAATTTAGGACATAATATTGAATTAGATCAATGCTCCAAAGTATGGAAAACAAATATAAAATATACCAAAGCTATTTCACATAAAGAAAATGTATATAAAATGTTTTATAGATGGTATACCACACCAGACAGATTAGTAAAATTTTATCCTAATATGTCAAATAATTGTTGGAAATGTAAACCAAATGTTGAATTTTTTTCCATATATGGTGGACATGTGATAAAAGTAAAAAGTTTTGGATCTGGATACATGAGATGTTACAAAAAATATTAGAAACAAATATACCTTTTGTACCAGAATTGTTTTTATTGAATATAATACCAGAAAGTTATAAAAAACCTGGATATTTATATGATCATACATGTGGTAACCACTGCTAGTATCTTGTACACTAAATATTGGAGAAAAGAAGAAATGCCATCAAAAGAAGAAATAATTTATAAACTTTTAGAAACGGCTGAGATGGACAAATTAACTTTGCTATTAGAAGACAAGAGAGAAGACATTTTCGAGAAAACATGGTCAAGTCTCTATAAATGGATTGAGTGGTACCTTAAGTGACTCATGTTATAACCATTAGAAAGTACAAATAGAAATAGTAATAGAAATACAAATTTCAGTTAGTATATGTGTATATATAAAGTAATAGAATAGGTGCAAAAATTACTGTTGTATAAAAAGGGAAACTTTAAGCACAGTCAATGGAATGTACTCCTGCTCAATGTTTTATTTGTTTGTTTTTGTGTGTTGGTGTTGTGTGTTGGAAAATAATAAAACTATTTTTAAAAAAAAAAAAAAAGATTTTGAAAGAGAATTCAAACGCCACAAAAGTGAATCTAAGCATCACAATTTCACTGCTTCTTTAATAAGG
Organism: Gekko japonicus; assembly: GCF_001447785.1. NCBI lineage: Eukaryota > Metazoa > Chordata > Lepidosauria > Squamata > Gekkonidae > Gekko > Gekko japonicus. The sequence goes on from NW_015174292.1 coordinate 572,060, forward strand.
GAAAATACTAATATCATTCTTGATAGTGGAGCTGCAATGCACATTTTAATACCAAAGAATTGTTCATTAATTAGGAAAGGTTTTCACACTCTTTGAAATTGGGGAAGAGCAACTGTATTACTGCATTTGAGAAGGGTGATGTGCTTCTCTGGCCACTAGATGGAACTGAAGACTTTATCTTGAAGGATGCCCTGTACATAGATAGATTTTCCAGTTGTCTGATTTCTATTCCACAGCTTGACTTGCACGGTTATAAAACTCAGTCTGAGGATGGCAAGTGCACAGTTTTACAAAATGGAGTACATTGTTGGCATAAGAGATAAAGGCCTATAGCATACAGGAAAATAATGTGCCAATGTCAGACACAGACAGTGAAACTTAAATCTGTCACTCTGATGTTGAAATACCAAGTGAAATGGAACAGGAAGCCAATCTGACAAAGTCATGTTCCCATGTTGCATGTGTGACCTTTGGCATTGCAGGTTAGGTCATAAAAGCTATCCAGCTATTCTGGACATGCAGAAAAAAGGTCTTATCAATGATATTGACTTTATAGAACATGGAACTAACCCTACTTGTGTTTGTTGTATTCAGTCAAAGGCAATTAACCAGCCCCTTCCAAAACAGAGTGAAAGGAAGACCAAGAAGCCACTGGACTTGATACACAGCAATATCTGTGGACCCCTGCCATCAACTATTGGTGGATACAGGTATTTTCTTACATTCATTGATGATTTTTCCAGATATTCAATCACTTTTCTGCTTACTGAAATATCACAGGTGCTGGACAAATTAAAAGACTACGTAGTGTGGATGTCCAACAAGTTTGGAAGAAAGATACTTCATTCTGATAATAAAGGTGAAAATATATCAGGTTCAACACAGGAGTTCCTGAGAGAACAAGCGATCGAACACCAGAGAACAGTTCCCTACAACCCTAAGCAGAATTAAGTTGCAGAGAGAAAGAACCAGACCCTCTTAAATGCATGCTTTTTGATGCAGGACTCCCACATAAGTTCCAGAGGGAGAGCATAATGACAACCACATGCATAGAGAATAGGCTGAGCACAAAGGCAACAAACACCACACCATATGAGCTATGGCATGGCCATGAACCTTCTATGAGACACTTAAGGGTGTTTGAAAGCATGGCCTATGCATGTGTTCCAAAAGAAAGAAGGCCATCCAAGCTAGCTGATCAAGCCACAGAAGGAATTTTCGTATGTTATTCAGCTAGGTGAAACGGCTACAAAATTCTGGATCCACAGACTGACAATATTACAGTGATCAGACCTGTCCACTTTGAAAAAAGTGAGAGATCTCCAGCTTCTGGGGGGGCTAGAACTGAAGTGGACAGCCAACTAGTGTATCCTGATGTGACCAACATCAAGGAAGAAGAGACCAGTGATCCTGAGATGACCCTGACTGATGGAACAATGCAAGATGCTCTACCAGATGTGCTTGATCAACAAAGACAGAACAGAGAGACCAAAGAGGTTGCAGTGAGGTGATCAGCATGCTCTAACAAAGGTATTTCAGCCCCAAGACTGTCCTATCTCACAGAAATGGCAGAAATACCAGAGCCTTCATCATAGGAAGAAATATCCCACCTGCCACCTCAAGAGACACAGAAGTGGGAGCATGCTGCATGAGAGGAGCTTAATGCTTTACACAAGAACAACACAGAGAAACTTACAGAGCAACCTCAAGGGAGGATATAAGAGGGTCTTCAGACTGAAACACAATGCAGAAGGTGAGATCCAATGCTACAAAGCCAGACTAGTAGCTAAGGGATACTCACAGAAACATGAAGTGGACTATGATGAAACATTTGCACTTGTAGTTAAACATGCAAGAATAAGAACACTTCTCTGTGTTCCTACACAAGAATGCAGGTTGAGCGCCTAGACGTGAAGACTGCATTCTTACATGGTGAACTAGAAGAAGAAATCAATATGCAACAACAACCTGGCTTCATAGAGAAAGGCAAAGGAGAACTTGTATATAAGCTTCAAAAGATCATCTACGGATGGAAACAGGCTACTAGAGCTTGGAATTCAAAGCTGAATGACATGCTACTTCAAGCAGACTTCAAGAGAAGTGCACCTGATCCTTGCCTGCACATCAAATGCAAAAATGGCAAATATACTTACATGCTTACTTACGCCAACGACCTGATTCTAGCGTAGGAACACCCACATGTCAGCAAGGAGATTGTAGATAATCTGAACCAACAAGCTGAAGTTAAGCAACTGGTCAACTTCACACATTATCTTGGCATTCAGGTTCAAAAGGAACCAGGTGGACGTTTTCCTCATCAACCAAGAGCAAAAGATCAAAGATCTGATCAAATATGTTGTTGAAGGCTCTCACGGCCGGAGCTCATTAGTTGCTGTAGATTTTCCAGGATGTGTGGCTGTGGTCTTGGCATTGTAGAACCTGATGTTTTGCCAGTAACTGTGACTGCCATCCTCAGAGGTATAAACACAGACAGATGGAATACTCTCTGTGTCAAGGTCTGATCAAATCCCTGAAAATGGAGGTCAATTCTGCACCAACTCCAATGAAAGTAAACTACATCAGAAAATGAGCTGACACCAACGAGCTACCTACCAACAACAGGTATTGTGAAATCCTAGGTAAGCTTATTTACCTTAGCACATTAACCAGACCAGACATAAGCACAGCAGTAGGCTTACTGCGTAGAAAGACTGAGAAACCAACTAGCAAAGACTAGAATGAAGTTAAGGTACTGCAGAACTTCAGCTTAAGGTACCAGCTAATGATAGCCCTGAACAAGTGGCATATGTAGTTATTGACTGGGGTGGAGACGTAACAGATAGAAAATCCACCAGTGTCTGCATAATTTTCTATGGAGAAGGAGCTATAAGCTGGTCAAGTAAGAAAGAAGACATGGTTGCAGCATCCACCACTGAAGCAGAATACATGTCAGCTGCACAAGGTTGTCAAGAGATAAGGTGGCTATGCCAGCTACTAACAGATATGGGGATAGATGTACCACAACACATATTAATGCATGAATACAACCAAAACTGTATTCACCTATCCAAACAAGAAGATATGAACCACCGTAGCGAGCATATTGACATAAAGTATCCTACTGTCCAATGAAACAAATGATTGCAGATGCCCTCACTAAGCCGCTTCTTAGAGAGCACTTTGAAGATCTATGAAAGAAGATGAATCTGGTGAACTAAGTCACAAGACATCAGGAGGGAGTGTTGGAAGAGAAAGACTAAATGCTGTCTCTTAGCCTCAGCCTCCGGGGGGGGGGGGGTTACAAGAGAGTCAGATAGGCAAACTGTGAGCATTCTTCCTGCTTACTCTTCTGCCTCTGTCCCTTTGATGTGTAGACTGATACTCTCATGGAATTGCTTCCTTCCTTCTGTTCTCTCCACTCTCTCTCACACACACAAAAGATAGATCCAGGTGGGCAGCTGTGTTGGTCTGAAACAGCAGAACGAATTTAGAGTCCAGTGGCACCTTTAAGACTAACAAAGTTTTATTCAAGACTAGGAATCAGGCTCGTTGTAGCAGTGAAGACAACGGGTGCTAGGTTGGCTGCCCCGCTGCAGGGCTGCGCCCGTTTCCTGGCAGCCCCCGGCCGCTTGAGTCTTTGGTGGGCAAAGGCCACCTGAAGTGTTCCCCTCCAGCCGCCTGAGGGGCTGGTGGGCCCAGGCAGGTGGTGTTGTTACTCCCCCCTGCTAGAGGGCAGGGCTACCAAGATAGTGGAAAGGGGTGGGTAGACCTGTTCTCCAGAGGGCAGGTCTACCAATATAGTGGAATGGGGCAGGTAGACCTGGCCTCTGGAAGAAGGCCCATTGTAGAGGGAAGACAATGAACTGTAGGAGGAAGGAAGGAAAGAACAAATTTGAGAGAGAGAGCGAGAGAGGGAGAGAGAGAGAGGAAGGAAGAAAGAGGGAGGGAGAGAGGGGAAAATGAGGAAAGAGGGAGGGAAAGAAACGAAAGGGATAGGGTGGAAGGAGGGGAGAAAGAGGGAGGGAGGTAAAGAATGGAAAGAGATAGGGAGGGAGGAAGAGAAAGGGGGAGGGAGGGTAAGAATGCACAGAGGAGAGAGAGAAGAGGGGGAGGTCAGTGGAAGAGGCAGAGGGAGGGAGGGTAAAGGAAGGGGGGGCTGTTCAACCGTTACCTGGAAGGCATGTGGCTGTCAGTCAGGCTCCTCATAGCCAGGCACGGCGGCGGGCGAGCAGGGACCAGAGTAGCACTCCCCCCTCACTCACCGTAGTGGTTGACTGGGAAAAGTTGTATCGGGGCGGCCGGAAGCCCCCGTGTGTCTGGGTGTGGTGGCAGGCGAGGGGGGCGAGCATGCCTCCCCCTGCTCACCGTGGCAGTTGAGGGGGACAAGGTGGGCCGGGGGTGGTTGGCGGCCTGTCTACAGCTGGGCGTGGCAGTGGTGGGCGAGGCCCCCAGAGTAGGCCTCCCCCCACTCACCACAGCAGTTGAGGGGGCAAGGTGGGCCGGGGGCAGCTGGAGGCCTATCTGGGGCCGGGCACGGCGGAGGGATGAGGGGGGCAGAGTAGCCTTCCTTCCACTCACCACAGTGGTTGAGTGGGGAAGGATGGGGTGGGGGCGGCTGGTGGCCTGTCTGTGGCCAGATGCAGTGGCGGGGGGTGAGGGGGGACCGGAGTAGGCTTCCCCCCACTTACTGCAGCGGTTGAGTGGGGAAAGATGGGGTGGGGACGGCTGGTGGCCTGTCTTCAGCTGGGTGCAGTGGCGGGGGGCGAGGGGGGTCAGGAGTAGGCTTCCCCCTCTGCTCGCCGTGGCGATTGAGGGGGGAAAGGAGGGCTGGGGATGGCTGGTGGCATGTGTGTGGCTGGGCGCAGCGGCAGGCAAGCAGGAGCGTTAGTAGGCTTCCCTCCCCGGCCGCCTGGCTGGCCTGCCTGCCTGCCGCGGCGGGGGTGCAAGGCTGTCAGAACTGATGCCTGGCATGGTCGTCAGCCAGTGCTCACTCCCCCCCTTTGCTGGCACAAGTTCCCGGCGGGTGAAGGCACCCGGGGTCGTCCCTCCCCCCGGCGCGCCCTCGATGGGGTGGCGGCCCAATCCAGCAGCGTGTCACAACAGAGCCAGTTGGGCAAGGCAGAGAGGGAGAGTTTACAGTCCAGTCCAAGAGTCCGAGCAAAAGTCCCAATCACACAAAGCCAAGCCGTAGTCAAACGTTACCGATAGAGTCCAAACAATCCAGTATTGTAGTCAGGAAGCGTAGCCGAGGATCAAGAGCCAGAGGGGTCGTTAAAACGTGGACTGGAGTCAGGAACCGGGAAATCAGTCAGGAGCCAGAGTTAGAGGTGCAGAGCTTCTGGTCCAACGGACAAGTTTGCCAGCACAGTTTGCTAGCAGCCAGCGGTCTGTTCAAATAGCATGCTGGGTCATTATCTCATTAGGATGGCTTCGCAAAGTCCTGGTGTTTCTGATTCCTCAGCCAGTCAACAGGTGGCGGAGAATCGGGTGACGTGTTGCTGGGGCCATGCATGGCCCAATCGACTTCAGGTGCAAACTGTCCTGGGGTTTGGTATTCATCCTCCCCAGCACTTAGGTTTGGTGAGGACTCTCATGCTTCTGATGATGTTAAAGGCACGGAGTCCTCAGTTTCAGAGCTCCCATGCGCTGGGTCGGGTACAGGCATGACACTATCCCCCCCCTTCAGATCCCACCCACATCTTGAGGGCCAGGTTTGTCAGGGTAGGAGGCGTGGCCTCCAATTTGCGGGAGCGACCAGGAGTATGGAGATACCAAGTAGATAACCAGACTAAATCGCCTACCTGTAGAGGCGGTCCTTCCTGCTGTTTGCGGTCAGTTGCGAGTTTGTAGGTGTCTTTAGCTTGTTGTAGTTGCTCTCGGAGGAGATCATGTAATGCATGAAGTTCTTGTATGCGGTCATCCGTGGCTGGGACGGTGGAGGAGGAACCAATAGGGGAGAAGAATCGTGTATGATGTCCATAGCTCGCTGCGAACCGTGTTGTCTGGGTGGAGGTGTGCACTGCATTATTGTATGCAAATTCTGCCAGCGGTAGTAACAAGTACCACTTATGCTGCTGGTAGCTGGTGTAGCACCGGAGATATTGCTCCAGGGTGGCGTTGGTTCTCTCCATCTGTCCATCGGTTTGGGGGTGATAGGCAGAAGACATATGGATCTTGGTTCCCAAGGTGCTGTGCAAGGCCTACCAGAAACGGGAGGAGAATTGTGTGCCGCGGTCGGATATGATACTGGTCGGGATCCCATGTAACTGGAAGACATGGTGTAGATACAGGAGGGCGGTTTCAGCCGCAGTCGGGATTTTAGCACACGGAACAAAGTGTATCATTTTCGTAAAGAAATCTACTACAATGAAGATGCAGGTGTGCCCTTGGGACCGAGGAAGGTCAACAATCAAGTCCATTGACACCATGTGCCAAGGACTGGATGGAGTAGGTGAAGGATGTAGTAAACTGGAAGGTTTGGTGGGGATGTCTTTGGCGCGGTGGCAGGTGTCGCAGAAGCTTATGTAGCGATTGACATCTGCCTGAACTTGAGGCCACCAGAATTCCCGAGTTAACAGGTGGGTGGTTTTATGGTGCCCAAAATGTCCAGCAGGAGGGGCATCACGGGTGAGATGGAGAACTCAAGCCCTGAGAGGCCCCGGGGGAACATAAGTCAGTCCCGGTGAAGCAGGAGTCCATCTCAGGTGGTTAGGTTTCCTGTGGCACCTTGCTGAAGTTCTTGGAGGCACCGTTGTGCCCACGCATTGGTGGCTTGGCCAGTCCTGATGTCCTCGGCTAAGGATTGTGAACCGGTAGTGGCAGCGAAGACCATGGGGGGCAGAATAGTGGCCTCTGGAGGTTCTTTTGCTAAAGCGGGTGCATATTCTGGTTTATGTAATAAGGCATCCGCCTTTTGATTTTTGGAGGATGTCCATGAAACAACAGGCTGCCCCCGAATCTAGCATGGCATGGATAAAGAGCCATCTGCCATCGGGGAATTGTATTTTCACAGGGACAAACAGGGCACCCAAAATTTAGCCACAATCTTAGTAATAGAGTGATTTTCATCCGATAACATTTTATTACAACACTCCAAGTCGGTCTTCCCAGGCATCTCTTTGATAAGAGGTTGAATTAATCTATCTTGAGCCTCATTGTACCACTTACATCTAAACATCATATGTTCAATAGTTTCTATCTCCCCAGACTCACATTTACAAAGTCTCTGTGCAAGGGGAACGGTGCTGTACAGTACATTTCATAGGCTATGTGTCCCTGTTTACTACGGACACTGCAGTTTTGTTCGTTATGTCTAATAAACTAATGTACCAATTTGGTTCATGTTTTTGCTTTAGGGGAGCTACCTTGTTAATGTTTTGTTGGTGTATCCGGCTAGTGTTTCATTCTTCAGGATTCAGCCTCCACCCCATAGCCTCTAGATTAGGGGTAGGCAGTGCACAACACATAACGCTGAACACTAGAACATTTGGGTCAGCCTACAGGGCCATTTATTTTTCTATTCAAGCAATTGAGGACAGCCTATGAGGCACTGGCAGAATCAGTCCTCAGTGTGGGCCAGCAATGTGGGGAAAGGGGACACATCCGGCCTGTGCTCATCATTGCCTCCTGGACCATTTCTCCTGCCACCTGTGACTGAGGTGAGCCCCTGAGACACTGGGAGGGCCCTAGGGCTTGACATGCACTTAGTGTGACTGGCCAAGGGCAGCCTTTGTCTCCCCCCACACTTGTTTTCCAAAGCACTAAAATCTTCAGGTGGGTAGCCGTGTTGGTCTGAAGCAACAGAACAGAATTCTAGTCCAGTGGCACCTTTAAGGCCAACAAAGTTTTATTCAAGATATAAGCTTTCGTGTGCACATGCAGTTCTTTAGAGACATTGAAATGGAAGTTACCAGTCCATACATATAGATAGAGGATGAGCAGCAAATTAGCATACAACATAATGAAGATGTTTAATGGATTCAAGGACTAAACAGGAATAAAAAGGCTTAGTTTATGTGGTCACTATTTGTTTGTATTTAACTCCAGGGGAAACACAGTGAAACAAATAAATATATCAGAATTGGAGATTGATGTGTAAACATACCCTTCTTAATTGTGGAATGCTGAGAGTAATTAACTGAGACCCTGTTGTTACATGCCATCCATCTCCTCTCAAGCATGGAGGTAACTAACAGCATCCTTTTCTTTATGGTAGGGTGACTGGTTGTGCAGTGTTATGTCTCCCCTGTCACCAGACCAGAGAAATACATTCCAATCTACCATTCCAAATTACATTACATTCTACTATTCGTTACATTACATTACAATCACTATTCCAATCTACTCTTCCAAATAAGAAATACAATAGAATAAAGAGGATGTATGGCCCTTCTTGGTGAGAATGCAGATGTAAGGACTGAATGAGATTAGCATATTTATTGAGACAAGAAATCAATATCCCTATTAAGTCCGGAGGAGGGGGGGCTGTTACGAGTGTTATAATAACTTGTAATTCAGCAATTTCCCTTTCCAGTCTGTTCCGGAAGTTCTTTTGTAATAAAACAGCTACTTTGAGGTCGCCCACTGAATGTTCTGGAAGGTTGAAATGTTCTCCTACAAGTTCCTCAGTCTTGTGATTCTTAATGTCAGATTTTTCTCCATTTATCCTTTGGCATAGGCTTTGACCTGTTTGTCCTATGTAGAGAATGGAAGGCCATTGTTGGCATTTAATGGCACATACAATGTTAGAAGATGAGCAAGTGAATGAGCCTGAGATTGCATAGTTGATGTTGTTAGGTCCAGTGATCACATTGTCTGGATGTATGGGGCAGCAAAGCTGGGATTTGGGTGGCAGCAAAGTTGGGCACGCTCTGGTACCAGAGTCCACGTTCAAATTTGATGTTGTATTATTGTGGGTGAAGAGTTGTTTAAGATTGGGAGGCTGTCTGTATGCAAGAAAAGGTTTGTCCCCTGGGCTTGTGAAAGAGAACTGTCATTATTCAGTAGAGGTTGTAAGTCACTGAAGATCCATTGAACTGTTTTGAGTTCAGAGCTGTATGTAACCACTAGCAGTGTTCTGTTATTGTCTCTTTAGGGCCTGTCTTCTTTCTCTGGGTATTGTTCTGGCTTTGTTAATCTGTTTCTTGACTTCATCAGGTGGACATTTTAGTTCCAAAAAGGTTTGCTGTAGATCCCTCAGGTGAGAATCTTTGTCTCTAGGACTGGAGCAGGTGTGGCTGTAACACAGAGCCTGGCTGTAAACAATGGGTCATTTGGTATGTTTAGGATGGTAGCCCTGGAGGCATGTAGGTATGTTTGTTGATCAGTAGGTGTTTGGTATAAGGTGGTGTCTATGTGTACAACAGAGTAGAGGGCCAACTCTTTAGGTTCTTGATCCTAGGTTTCAGGGTTAAGTTTGTTCCCCTTTTTTGTCCCTGGTGTCTATGTGTCCATCCTGTATTCATACAGTGGCATCTAGAAAATGTATTTCTTGCATAGGTTGGTTAATTCTCAGGTTGATGGTGGGGTGAAAGTCATTGAATACCTGGTAGAATATGTCCAGGGCTTCTTTACCCTGGCAGCGCAGTATGCTAACATCTTCATGGCTGACTGGGAGCAACAATTTCTAAATTCCTGCCCGCTCATACCTCTCCTATACCTGCATTACATTGATGACATTTTTATTATCTGGACACATGGTAAAGAATGGAGGTTCCTTTAGTCATCATGGCTAGTAGCCACTGATAGACCTATCCTCCATTAATCTATTTCACCCCCTTTAAAGCTATCTATGCCTGTGACCATCACCACATTATCTGGCAGCCAGTTCCACACTTTAATCACTCCAGAAAGGAAGTGTTTTCTTTTGTCCATCCTGAATCTACTGCCCATCAATTTCAGAGGATGCCTCCGAGCTCTAGTATTTTAGGAAAAGAATAAAACATTTTCCCTGTCCTCTCTCCCCTGTGCATAATTTTATAAAACTCTAATGTGCATAATTTTATAAAAAAACCCAATTCAGTCATCTCTTTTCTAAACTGAAAATCCAAGAATCTTCAGCCTTTCCTCAACTCCTTAATCATCTTGGTTGCCCTTTTCTGTACCTTTTCTAGCTCTGCAACTGCAATTTTTTCCAAGACAGCTGTTATCAAAGGTGGGGGAGAGGTAATCTTTGGTATGAGAACAGGATTATTATAAGGAGTAGAGAGCTGGGCCAGGCGGGAGACAGAGCAAGAGCTAACCCACCAGGTGCTGCCCTTTCTCTTTCTCCCTGTGATCTTCCTCTTCCTCCAGGGAGCGAGTGGCTCGGCAGCCGGCCAGGCTCTTCTCTGTTTCCAGGCACATAGGTAAGAAGAAGATGAATTCCCCCCCGCCGCCGCCGCCGCCAGTGTTCTGGGTAAGCTATGCTGGCCTGCACTAGCGCACTCAGTTTCCCCCTGCCAGCGCACAGCACACAGAAGGTCCAGCTCCCAGGAGTCTGATTAACAGCCACCTTTTGCACTGTAAAGGACACCCCACTCTTGGTAGCCCTCATTTTGGCCTGTTGAGTGAGCTAGCAACTGCCATCTTTGAGTGGCCAGTGGGCTCAAGGAGTGGGCATTGGCCTGGGGCCCATGAGGCAGCGCAGCCCTGCTTTTTCTGAAGCTATCGTCTGCGTTCATTGGTGGGTGAGAGGAACCGGCCCTTGTCAGCGATGCTGGCCAGGAAGAATTTGGGAGTCCGATTTGTATGCATGCTCTCTGGCCAAGTGAGCGGAGCGGGGGGTGGGGCTTGCCAGTGTCAGGTCTTGTCCCTGTTGCCCCAACTTGCCCAGGAAACCAGCGGTTAGGAGAGACTTGCAATTCCCCCCTGCTATGACACTTTGTCCTCCCCCATTTTAGCTGTTCTTACCAAATTTTATTTATTTATTTATTTATTTACTTGTTACATTTATACCCCACCCTCCCCGCGAATGGGCTCAGGGTGGCTTACAAAGGGCAGTACAATGTACCTGGTCTCCATAAAACATTTTAAACAAATTAAAACAGTCATACAGTTAAAATACTTTAGTAGTTAAAGTGCTCACAGTCTTAGTCGATACTTCATTAGCTTAAGTGGCACTCTCTAAGATGTACCCCCAAATTCCTAGCTCAGCGATCCTCCAGCCTCCTGCGGAGATATGGCTCTCTCTGCACACTAGGACCGGCCCGGTACCACAGATGTTCAATAGTGGTAGTTGGTGGTAGTGGTGGGCAGCTCCTAGTTGAAAGCATGGTGGAAGAGCTCCATCTTGCAGGCCCTGCAGAACTGTAAAAGGTCCCGCAGGGCCCTGATCTCTTCTGGGAGCTCATTCCACCAGTATGGAGTCGCCACTGAGAAGGCTCTGGCCCTAGTGGAGGCAAGACTGGCATCCTTAGGGCCTGGAATAATTAGTCAATGTTGTGACCCCGACCGTAGTGCTCTCTGGGGTATATATGGGGAAAGGCAACTTAAAAACATTAAGTTGCGTTGGCCAGTGGGCGAGTGAGGGCTGGCTCTCTACCTGCCAGCCAGACACCAGATCTCTGCTTCCAAACAAGCAGCCAAGGTCTGGTCTTGTTTGTTCCTTGACAATATTTCTCTCCTCCCCGAGCGTGGGGGGGGGGAGGGAATGCTGGGTGGGTCTTTTCACAAAATGCAAGCTGTATTTCGTATTGGGATGGGAAGGAACAAGCTTTTATCCCCTAATTTTCTTTGTAAATGAGGGAGTTACTTAACTGCCCCCTAAGAAATGTAAATACCTCCCAATGGGAAAAAAAACCCCACCTGGCTTTTTAAGGCTCTGGGGGTTCTCCTGGTTTAGTTTTGTGCCTGCCTGTCCTGTAGCCAACTCTGATCAAAGGCACGATGGGTGATGGTCACTGTGCTGGCTCTCTCATAGGCTTGGAATAAGCTGTTGTAGTAATTTATTGTGCCTTTGTTTAAAATATAACTTTCTCCCGTCCCCATTCCCTTCTAAATTAGTGTAATAGTGAAAAACACTTGGATTTGTTTTCAGTGTTTAAAACACAACTCCCCCCCTTCTGTGTTAGCATAATACTGAAAAAATATTACTAACATGGGTTTATTTTTAATGTTCTTTGATGCTGTGCAGGCTTACTCTGGAACAAATCTCTCTGTCTCTCTCTGTCTCTCTCTGTCTCTCTCTGTCTCTCTCTGTCTCTCTCTGTCTCTCTCTCTCTCTGTGTGTGTGTGTGTATTATGTCTGGCTGGCTATATGGGTGGAGAAGGGGACCTAAACGTATCCCCCACCCACCCAAAATATGTTCTTGCTTGTCTCAAAAAGGATATTATAGCTTTGAAAAACCTTACAAGTTTGGCCCAGTCAGACCTCTGGTTCTGCTGGCTATTTTCTACTGACAGTGGACTCAGGTAGAGCTTTTCCCTGGTTGCTGAGGTCCTGTGATTTGAACCAGAGACCAGGTCCATGCAGAAGGGACAGCTCCTCTCTGATACTGAGTTTGGACAGGAAAGTCACCCAAGCTGTGTGGTGCAATAGCATCAGTGCTTCAACCACAGGAACAATGTGTTATCTCTGACTTGAGTGTTTTCTCAAGTTTGTACTCCCACATTTACTCCTTGCCCATCCTCCACAAACAACTTAGGTGATAACATCCTAAACTGCCTCAGGTGGGTAGCTGTGTTGGGCTGAAGCAACAGACCAGAGTTTGAGTCCAATGGCACCTTTAAGTCTTAAAGATGCCACTGGATTCAAACTTTGTTCTGAGATATAAAAACTATCTCTTTTTCTTCTTCTTAGCTCACTCATTGGCTCCTCCTGAACTGCTGCCCACTGATAGCAGGAAAAGTAAGGAATAAGAGGACACCCGTAGTGGATTATGGTCATGTCTGCAGGTCTGTTTGTAACACTGTAGGGACTGTTCAGTATGGCTTGCTCCTGGATCCTCTGAACTTCCCCCGGTCTGCTGTCAAAAGCTAGATAGTGTGCCTAATGTTTCTGTTGCTCTAAGGATCTTTCAACATCACAATTAACAGGATTTTTTTCAAAATGCTTTGTGATTTGTATTTTTTTGTTTAAGAGAGAAAATCAAAGATTGTATTCCTTGTTCTTTCAATTAAAAAAAAAGAAATTAGCAATTTCAAATTTTGTGTTTTTCATTCTTCCTAAAATGCATTTATATTTGAAAGACCTCAACCTGAGACTCTAGAGAGCTGCTGCTAGTCTGAGGCCCCGGTCACACGGGAGGATTTGCCCTGCGAAACGGACGGATTGAGGGCGGATTAAACTGGCGCGATCAGAGGCCAACATCTAGCAAGCATCGCCCCCCCCCGCCCCCAACCCGTCTCTTCCAGCCGTAAACACGGTTTTAAAAGGTACCAGCAAACAAGCAGTATCTTCAGGAAAATGCGCGGCATGGGCGGGCGTCTGATCATGGACGCGCTGGTAGGGCGTTGCATCCAGCGCCTGTCTGTGTCCCATGCATGCACACAAATGCAGTGCGTCGTTGTTGCCTCGCGTGGTGTGATCGGCTGCCGGAGAATGGAGGACAGAGCCGCAGGGGAACGTGAGATCACAATAGCGTGCTTCAGTTTGTTGTGGCTCTAAAAAGCCGCATTTCCCCTGCGACTTTTCCTGCTGGTGTGACCGGGACCTGAGTTCACAATACTGACCTTGAGGGACCAAGGGTCTGATTCAGTATAAGGCAGCTTCATTTGTGTTCATTCTAGAACAACCTATCCTGCAGTCACTCCATCAGTTGCTGGTCCATTCAAGGTACTGGTTGCCATGTACAAGGCCCCTCATGAGAGGCTGCCTCTTCTACTATGTCACAGCAGCTTTGGTCTTCTGAAGAGCTCGCCAGCTCTGAGTTGGGAAATACATGAAGATTTTTTAAATGGAGCCTGGGTGGTGGGTGTTGCCTTCTGACACACTTCCGGTGATGTCAAAGGGTGTGGCATATGCAAATAAGTTATGCTAATGAGCTCCTGCACCTCTTTTTCTACGAAATGACCTTAAGGCTGAAATTCAAAGAACCCTTGAAGCAGGTATGACATTTTCAAACAGCCTTTGTGTTCCTTTTTAGTAGCTGGTTGCTAATGAACTTTTCTGTCATTTCAGACCAACCGATTTTAGCAACCGGCTGCTAACAGACTTTATTTACCTGTTCATACAAAGCTGCTTGTGTCGTGTTAGCAAAGCATGGCTGAGCCATTGTATAGGTAAACTGCTTTCTTCCTGTTTTCACCTCTTCACTTTGGTGTGCTGTTTAAAATGTCTGTAGTACTTCCTACAATGCCGCTTTTCCCCTGCCCTTTTTCACCGTGCGATCTTCCTCACATTTTTGAATGTCCTAAGTTTAGCGCTATAGCACTTCAGTGCTACAGAGGCACCATTGAGATGCCTTGACTCCACTGAGGCACAGTGAGAGTCAAGGCATGTCAATGGTGCTGCTGTAGCACTGAAGTGCTATAGTGGTTTAGCGCTATAGCACTCAATTTAGAACGTTAAAAAATACAAGGAAGATCATGTGACAAAAAAGGGCGGGGAGGGAAGTGGCAGTGTTTGAAATAACCATAGTTCCTCAGAGATGGCTCAGTAATGGAAGATAATTCACTGTATGAAACTCCCATCCCTGTATTGCTTTACCTGGAACTGGGTCAACAATAAATAACATCCGGTTTAAAACAACAATGTGAAAGGGCCCATTGAGTTGTTTATAAGCACTGACCTTTTCCAATTGTTCGCCATTGTGTTCTTCTAACTGCAGTATTTCACAGTCAAAGGCTATTTCTGAAGCTGCCCCAAGATTTGTGGTTCGATAGTCCAATAGAAAAGGAATTTACTTCTTGCTGTATGTATGTGTGTATATACTCAGAAAGCATGGTGTACTCACCAAGTCACCAGAACTTATATTCATGAAGGCTGCACATCATGCATTATATTTTTTTCATATGAGATGATCAGGCTTGTTACAATGAACAAACAATGTATTCTGGGGATTAACCATTAGTTGTAGGTAAGGTGGTCTTATTTTTAGCTTATTTTTCTTTGGTCTAAGTTTTTGGTACGTGTTGTCAGTGAATCATTCTGTTCACAGAAACAGTAATTACTTTTTTGATTACTGTCAGGCATTTGAAAAGGAAATGTTTTTGTACAGATACCAGCTGTTTCTTGAGGTTAGTTTAATATCTCTAAGCTTTAATGTAAGCTTTCTTATTGGCCATAAATTCACTCTTTTTATGAATCAGTGGGAAATCATTAGCAATAATGAGAAATGCAGGGTCTCTTGTGGAAACAACAAATCTCTAGGTATGCTGCAGTTTGTGAGAAGTCCATAGAATCCATCTTGAATTGTACAGATTGATTTCCTAACAATATTTATAAATTAAGGGTTTTTTTATGCATTCTCATAATAAAATTGCAACATACACAGAACTTGTTTCCATTTTTAAAAAGATTTTGAATGCAATCCTAAGTAGAATTATACCCTTCTATGTCCATTAAAGTCAATGGGCTTAGAAGGGTGTAACTTTTTTTAGGATTGCACTGCAACTGGGATGGAACCAGTGTGTAATTTTATATGAATTTTGTTGACATTTCAAGACCTCTTGTCATGTTCATTAACATTTAGGAGAGACTCGGATCTGAGAGACCTAGGTTCAACCCACCACTCTGCCAAGGAAGCTCATGGGTGACCTTGGGCTAGTCCTGTACTCTCAACCTAGTGTACCTCACAGGATTGTTGCAAAAATAAAATGTTGGAGAGGGAAGAATAAAATGATGGGAGAGAAGTATGAAACAAACCACTTTGGGTCCAAACTGGGG
Source organism: Gekko japonicus (assembly GCF_001447785.1). NCBI lineage: Eukaryota > Metazoa > Chordata > Lepidosauria > Squamata > Gekkonidae > Gekko > Gekko japonicus. The sequence goes on from NW_015174292.1 coordinate 587,865, forward strand.
CAAAGATGGGGTATAAATCAAATAAAAAGTTAAATACATACTCTTGTTTGAAATTCATGTATTCAATATTGCACAATTTCCTCTAACTGATAAATGTGACTATTTCACAGTTGTCATAGGAAGTGAGAAAAGTCTGATGTGATTTGAGTCATGATGGTCAAAATCAAATAAAGTAAAGTAAATAAAACTGGCTGAAGTCAAGTAGTGTAATAATTTTTAAATGCATGGAATAATCACTGGAATATTTATCAAATGAAAAAGCCCTTTAAATATGATTAATTATTCAGTTTATTCTCAATAAAATAGTCCATAAAGCACAACAACTTGTTGGACTTACTCAGGCTAAGCCTAATACAGGCATTCAGTAAAATACAATAAATAGATGTGCACATTTCAAATCCAAAAGTTTACAACACAAAAGGATGGAACTAAAACATTAGTTGCATTGAAAACAGTATTATTAATTTCTCCTTTAACAGGCTAATAGGATAAGTGAGTCAGACAAAAGGTAACCAAAACTATGTGTTTGGATGAAGAATGGTATGTGTTATGTATTCAGATGGATTGTATTCACATGGACTGTTATGCGAATTGCCTAATAGAGATTCAATGTTAAGCTTCGCCCTGGGCTAGGATCCTAATGTATCCAATAGGAGCCCTAGCCCAGGCAGTATCGTCCAATCACGTTACAAAGCGGAATCGCTTGTGATTGGCCTTTATCTCTCCAACCTCATAGGTTGTTATTTGTACAGGAGGTGTGGCTACGTTAGCCGGGAATGTTTAAATACGGAGAAGCCAGTGTATATATTTTTGATGGGTTCTGGCTGGCGATTGTTGTACCGTGTTGGAGAAGTAACGAAGAATAAAAGCCGCATTCTAGCTGAATCACTCTCCGACTCTTTGTTAAGTTCGCGACTTAACAGTATGTGTCTTATTACATTATTTGTATTCTTTTATTTATATTATTGCCTGGGTGGACAGGAGACAAGAAATTTATCTGTGAAGCTCTAAACACTTCCCTGGGGTTCTTACAGGCCTTTTTGTACCAAATGGTGTATTCATTCAGCCACATCCACTCGTAGTTAATGCTTCCCCCCCCCCCTCCCCGCTAGGCTGAAAAGGACCAGGTTGAAAAGAACTTTGACATGCTTGGCTAGGAAAGGCAATGTTGCTATTAACCAAAACTCTCTTTCTCTCTCTATTAACCTTCTGACCAATGAGTCTGTTGCAACTGTCATATCTGATTATTCACATCTTTCAAATGTTCTTTGCCAGAGAGGTTGTTAATAAGTAGCTGCAAAGCAGCAGGTTTCTACTCTGGACCTTTTAAAAAGGGAATATAACCTGGTTTACTTTTTTGAACTGATTGTCTTTTTAAAAAAACTTAGGAATGAACCCGGCTACCTACACAGATATTACCTGGGAATATATGTTTCAGTTGTTCATATAGATGGGCAGCCGTATTAGTCTGTCTGTAGCAGTAGAAAAGAGCAAGAAGCCAGTAGCACACTAAAGACGACAAAATATGTGGCAGGGTATGAGCTTTCATGAGCCACTGCTCACTTCTTCAGGTACAGCTAGAATGGGAGTCCATCTGTCCTTTTTATTGGAAAGTGGAGTGATTTCAGATGCCAAATTACATTAGCAGGCAAATGGCAATAACAGGTGAATGACAATAGCAGGTGTGATTGGATTTAGGTGATATATGCAGAGGGGTAATAAGCATGGAGAAATCAGCATTGGTAATGAGACAGGAAACCTTGGTCTCAATTCAGTCCAGATGGATGCATTGTCTTGAGCTTCATTATCAATTGCAGTTCAGCAGTATCTCTTTCTAATCTCCCTTTGAAATTCCTTTGTAAGAGAACTGCTACTAGCCATCTCTAGTTAGGAGCTAGCCAGTTCTAAGACTAGGCCTAATGATTAAAAACTCAATCCTTACCCAGAACAATGTGGAGCAGGCAAAAAAACCAACAGCCTTCCCTCCAAACCCAATCTGAGCAAAGCCTAAAAACATCCTGTTCAGTCCCAAAGGCCAGAAGTGGTATTGATTGTACCATCTTTGTTTTCTTTAGCACCACATGTGTTGAGGGAACAACCTGAAATGAATTGGAGCTGTTCAAGAGCATTCAGTGGAATGTGCAACTCTTTGTCCTGTCTACACTAACGAGATCTTTACTTGTGGTTTACCATGATAAATATCTATTTATGTCATTCACACCCCACCTTTCTCTCCAATGGGGACCCCAAGGGGGCTTGCATAGTTCTCCATTTTATCCTCACAATAACTCTGTGAGTTAGGTTAGGTTGAGAGTGTGACTGGCCCAAGGTTCCATGGCAGAGTGGGGATTCAAACCCGTGTCTCCCAGATCCTAATCCAACACTCTTAACCACAATACCACACTGGCTAAAGCCCCTCTTACACGTCAAGTGTGGCAAAGCCAAGGGGCCTCTATAGGCAAAAGCAGGCTGGACTCTGTAAAACAAGTGAGGGATGCTGGGACCATTTTGCAAACTGAAGACAATGTATGATTCCTCCCCCCTCATCAGCCTGTGCACCATAAATTAATTCTAGGTTTTTTGGCAAACCATAATATGCTGTTACTGAATTATTGCTTGTGTTAGCTTTGACAGACTATAAGCCCAAACTGGGGCAAACTGGAATCCTAGTTTGGAGGACTAGCACACACTATAGTTCGCTGGTTCAGATGCCATGATAATTTATGGTTTGGCCAAAACTCAGAAATGATCATGCATCAGGTTCCTTGATGGCTTGTTTATATGCCTTTAAGACAGAAGATCACAGTGGCCATTGTGGAAGTTGCTAGCCAACTGAAACAGTATTGCCAGTCTTAAAGCCTTGGTTTCTGCCAGGAAAACACGGGAGGTGGGGGTGGCAGGCCTGTTTTGGCCTTTGAGGGAGGATTAATTGGGCCTGGGCCTGGCAGCAGTATAGTTGAAGATCTGGGGGCACATAAAAGGTAGATGGGTGGGTAGAAGGAAGCAAGGAAGTGCGAGAATACGGGGGTTTCCAGGAGGAGAGAAAGGGGAAATATTGTGGGAAAGGGGATACAGAGGGAAATGAGGTGTCTCTTCAAGTCCTTGTGGGTTCCCCACTGTGCAGCTGGGCCCAGCCCAGCAGTTGGCACTATGCAACTTGACCCAGCCCAGCAGCCAGCACCAAGCATGTGGGTCACAGTTTTCCTAAGTCAAGGCTGCAGGGAGGGAAGGAGGGAAAGCTGAAGATGTGGGGTTAGATGGAGGGAGATTGGGTGTGTGGAAGGAAGAGAAGGAAGCAAGAAAAGGGGAGAGGTCATGGGTGCTGCCAGGGAAGGAAAAGAATTAGTCATGGAGGGGAAAATGAGATGCCCCCACAAGTCTTCACAGGTTCCCTGCTTGTAGATTATGAATCCAGATTTGTGATTTCTCTATTATACCATTAATTCAGTACACACTTGGTATGACTGATGAATTTTTAAAGCACAGTCTGCTATATATCAAGCAGATCTATAATTCTTTAGCCTGTGAAAATATCTATTATCACATTAATAGAAAACTATTGCTATAATAAATCTCTGAGCCTTCTTAATAAAACTGAGAATATATACTGTGTATAATCACAGCTGTCTTGTTAGTGGTGAGAGTACTTGAGCTGGGATCATGCTGTTATATTCTTCATTGAAACAAATATCCTCTCATTGTAATGTATGATTTATTCCTTTACACTCTTACTGTCCCCGGCTTGTTCAGTTAACTATCATTCTGATCCTAGGAAAAGGGAAATCACCTTTATTTTCAGTCTTCTTATAATAACTGCTTTACAGAGAAAATGAAGCCTGCAAGTAATAATAATCTGGAGCTACTTTGTCAACTCTTTACAAGTTCCTTTCCCCCTTTCTCACCTATTGTTTCCCACTCTCTCTATTCCTCTTGACCCTGTTAATCAAAAGTTAATTATTCCCACTGGCAAAATCAGCAATCAAAATTCCTGCATCCCATGGTGTGACCGAGGACCCAGCTGTTGAGCTGTGTGCAATAATAAAGTCAAGAAATGCTACTGCTGGACCTTCCATTGTTAAATCACGCAATGGGGTATCCTCTTCTAGCTGATAGAGTCTGTTTTGTTTGCAGAGAGCAGAATGATATTGTTTCCTTCTGTGTGGAAGGAAATGGTTGTGAATAAAATAGTCCAAAAGGCTGAAAGTCCTGCATACGTAGCAGACGGTGTTCCTTTAGGAATGTGCTTAGCTTAAAACAGATCATTGTGTGCAAGTCAAAGGACAAGACCTCTGAGCATCTCTTCCATAAATATTATTTTACATTAGATTATATCTAGTCATGTTGAGTATGGAACTGTTTTCTATAAATTTGCTTTTGCTCATATTGTCCGTGATCAGGTATTCCAAATTTTGGCTTCTATGTAAGAAGCAGAGTATATGGGAGTAGGATGGGGTGGAGGGGGGGATTGCAATAATCTAGTTTTTGTGTGATGAAGCCAAGCATATGGACAGGATATACAGTGACAAAGTAAAACAGTTAGATTCAAGTCTAACACCTTAGAGACCAACATTCTTCTGAACTTGTGAATGAACTCAAGTTCAGCAATCTTGTATTGTAATTTCCCCTTGAAATTTCTTTGTTTGTGGACTGCTACTCTTAAGTCAGAGCAGCAGTGGCTCAAGTGGTTAAGACGCTGAACTGCAGGCTGTGGAAGGTCGGTAGTTCAGCAGTTTGAGACCCAAGTGTGCTGCATGACGGAGTGAGCTCCCGTCTCTAGTTCCAGCTCCTGCCAACCTAGCAGTTTGAAAGCAAGGAATTGCAAGTATATAAATAGGTACCACTTCAGTGGGAAGGTAACAGCGTTCCGTGCACCTTGGTGTTTAGTCATGCCGGCCACATGAGCGCATGAGCTGTAGCTGTTCAAAAATCCCTTCCACTGTTTTAGCAGTTAGGAAGGAAAGATCTCTTAGCATGTTACCAACAAATGCAGTATTTTCTGCATCTTCCTGTAATAAGGGGGCTGAGTCTCCACATTGATCTACAAGAAAAGTATCACTCTGGGAGACCTCAGAGATGGTTAGTAAAACTGCAAAATGGTTTGAGGTAGAAACATTATATGAGGGGGAGTTAGCAGGAGCAAAGAAATCTGCAGTCTTACTTTGCCTAAGAGCAGGAAGGGAGATTAAATCAACTGGCCCACAAAGGTGCTTTTGACCCCCCATCACTTTACACACAGATATCTCTCCTGAAAGGAAATAAATGCAGCTCTGTTAATGAAGAAAGAATGCAAACAGCGCAACTTACTCAAAAGTCCCGTTGTAAGGTTTGTTTGAGATTCCGTCATTACCCCGATGAAGTCTTCAGCCTTGAAATCCATGACTAGCACTTCGTAATCACTTTGTAATTAAGTCCAAATAGGCAGTCCAAAGAGAGGACTCAAGATGGCAAAGTACCAGGTAAGCAGCAGAAAAGAAATGTCTAAGAACCGTCTGGATGCAGATGGATATCAATGGCAACCATGCTGAGCTCTTTCATAGTCATAGGGAAGAGTTAAGTTTCATGGACAGAGGCAAATCCTTATACTAATACTGGTGGCCCCGTGCGTGCAGATATCTAAATCTGCGCTCCGGGGCCACCTGGGGGGCAGGGAGAGGTTTGGGGACACGTGGGGCAGTCCCCACGCCTGCAGAAAAATGAGAAACCCTGGAAAAAAAATCGGGGGGATGTTTAAATCCCCCCGAAACTGGCAGAGCGTTCCCTGCACATGTGCAGGGAACTCTGCGAACAACGCCGCCGCTTCTGAGCCGTGGGGAGGGGGGAAGAGCAGCGAGGGCCCACCCGCTGAAAGCCAGGTGGTCGCCCAGCTAGCAGCCCCGGCGGCCTCTCTGCCTCCGCGGGCGGCAGGGGGCAGGACTTTCCAGCGGCTCCGCTGGCGCAGACCGGAACGTGGCAGCAGCCGCGACGGCACTCCCCACCCGGCCGACTCTTCCCGCCAGGGCACCGCAGTGCTCGCCAAAGCCCTCCCACCAGGCCCCCGCGGCGCATCCCCGGCGGCCACCATGTGCTGCCGCCTCCTCCGCGCGGCTCTCTGGCTGCTCCCGCTGCTCGCCCAAGCCCTCCCACCAGGCCCCCGCGCCGTGTCCCCGGCGGCCACCATGCGCTGCTGCCTCCTCCACACGGCTCTTCGGCTGCTCCAGGAAGGTCAGACCTGCCACCGGCCGCTGGCGCGCCCGCCCGCCGGGGTCAGGTAAGAAGGGAGCCCCCTGCAGGGACGCGCCTCGCCTGGTGTTCCCCCCTCCCCCGGCTCTGAAACTTCTCTTCCCCGCTCGGCCCTTGCTGCTCTTCCCCCCTCCCCCCTCCCCGCTCCGAAGCTTCTCTTCCCCCCGAGGCTGCGGAGCGGGGGGGGGGGGGGGAAGAGCAGCGAGGGCGGGGGAGGGGAGAGGCAAGGGGGGAACGAGGGGAGGGGTGGAGAAGAGGGGGGAACCGGCGGGAGGGGGGGACTTACCTCCTCCTGCTGCTGCTTCCTCCTCTTCCTCCTCGGTGTGGAGCACCCTCCCCCCCCGCGAGTATCGCGAGTCCACCCCTTGTATTTTATAACGTGAGAAAACTGGTGGCTATGACTGTTGTGCATCCTAACTCAACTCTCTGCTTCAGGCTTTGAGTGAGTTCTTAAGATGTTAGAAAATGCTTCACTTTAACATTGGTGCAGGATGCTGTGATGGTGCATCTCTGCATTACATCAGCGCACCTCCGTGTTATGCTGGCATGGGGATTAGTTGCTGTCCGAAGCAGTACATAGGCTGGCATTAGGATTTTTGGCCTGAATTTCATGTTTATAAGTGAATAAATACATTGGTTTAAAACTATCAGCTGGATCTTTTTATACAGGCTTGCAGCACTGTTGCCAGACAACATAATCAAATTCATGTGACCTCAACAACTTCAGCTCCTCAGTCTTTCCTTGGACTCCCTTCATTCAGTTACCAGACACGAAGCTATGAGAATGATTAAGAAATATCTATTTAAGTATGATTATAACAGCACAATGTGTAGAGCACAAGCTGTTTATTCTACTCAGTTTTCTGGTATTTATCCACCTGGAGAGCTTCCCAATTACTGTTCATATTTAACTGTTCCTCAGTATGTGTGCCTGAGAGCCAGTTTGGTGTAGTGGTTAAGTGCGTGGAGTCTAATCTGGGAGAACCAGGTTTGATTCCCCACTCCTCCACTTGCACCTGGCTGGATGATCTTGGGCAAGCCGTAGTTCTGATAAGAGCTGTTCTTGAAAAAGAGCAGTTTCTGTCAAGAGCTCTCTCAGCCCCCCCTACCTCACAGGGTGTCTGTTGTGGGGAGGAGGAGGGAAAGGAGTTTGTAAGCCGCTCTGAGACACCATTGGGTAGTGAAGGACGGTGTAGAAATCCAATCTCCCCTCTTCTTCTTCTCTTCTTTATGCTGGCATGCCTTAATGCCTTACCATTTCGAACAGGGGTGTGCATTTGGCATAAACCGAGCCAAAAAATAATCCAAAATACCTTACCGGTATTTTAAAGGTATTTTTAAAGCCAGTTGTTGATTGGGGCTTAATTTCAGGGTTTTTGGGACTGCCAGATAACCAAATTTAAAGGACATTTAAAGGGATCATGGTCCCTTTAAATTCCTCCTCCAAGCCGCACGACTCTGTGGCGAATGAACTCCAAAGGTGTTTAAAGGGCTCACCGTCTCTTTAAATGCCTTCTGGGTGAACTCACTGCTTGGAGGTGTTTAAAGGGACTGCAAGCTTTTTAAATGCCTTCGGAGTTCACTCACTGCAGTCATGTGGCTTGGAGAAGGCATTTGAAGGGACCATGATCCCTTTAAATGCCTATTTTTTTCAATTGAAAGCAATGGAGGATAAAGGTGCCTTCTTTAGGGGGGCCCTAATCTAGAGTCTTATCTTAGGGCCCTAAGCACTCACTGGAGAAGACCCTGATGCTGGGAAAGATTGAAGTTCAAAGAAGACGGGGACGACAAAGGATGAGATGGTTGGACAGTGTCATCGATGCAACGAACATGAAACTGAGCAAACTTCAGAGGACAGCGGAAGACAGGAGAGCCTGGCGGGATCTAGTCCATGGGGTCGCGAAGAGTTGGACTCAACTGTGCGACTGAACAGCAACAAAAAATCTAGAGTTTGGCAAGGGAGGTACCATACTCTGATAAAGTTTATGACTGTGATGCAGCTAGTGTGGACATGCTGTGACCTTTGAATGTGATTACTTTTCTGAGCCTAGCAATCTTTTAATTCTTCCTTTGCTCAAAAATAAAGATCATATGGAGACATTACCTCTTTTATCAGAAGATAATAGCAGACCTATAACTCTTTTAGCTGTGAAATTTTATGTGCTTGTGAAAGATTTCTGTAGCCATTCAAATGTGGACTAGCTTTTTATATTTTAGTAATCTGCTTATAACTAGTAAGTTACGAAGCAGTATGAGGTAGAGACCAATTTAGAGTCCAGTGGCACCTTTAAGACCAACAAAGGTTTATTAAAGGAATGAGGGTCAGAGAGTATTCACGTGACTTGACATTCAACCATATCCAAATACATCCAAATGAGACATTGAGGCGAATCCCCACTAAATGTTTATTTATTCATTCATTTATTTATTTATTGGATTTTTATCCCACCCTCCCCACAAGCAGGCTCCGGGCTGGTTACATCAATCTCAGCACAAAACGATTCAATTAAAAACAACTTTAAAATAACAATTTAAAATAGTATGGAAACATAAAATACCATGTAAAAATAGATTAGAACAGATGTCAGTTACGATGTGAGATGAATTAAGATACAACAGTGGGTACCCAGCTGTCTATCTGGATCCAGGCCACTGATGGGAGATTAGCCAGGGAAGGAGGGACGTCTGCCACCTCAACCAAAAGCCTGGTGGAAGAGCTTCATCTTGCAGGCCCTGCAGAACTGTACTAGATCCCGCAGGGCCCTGATCTCATACAGGAACTCATTCCACCCTAGTTGAGGCTAGTTGGACATTCCTGGGGCCAGGGACTACCAAAAGATGGTTTGTTGACCTCAGTGCCCTACAGGGCTCATACGCGGAGAGGTGGTCCTGAAGGTATGCTGCCCCCTGGCCATATAGGGCTTTAAAGGTAAGCACTAGCACCTTAAAATGGATCTGGAATTTGATAGGCAGCCAGTGCAGTTCACACAATACTGGGTGGATGTAAGCTCGCACAGACGTTGCCATCAACACCCGTGCAGTGTTCCCTCTAAGCTGAGTTAGTGTGAGCTAGCTCACAGTTTTTTAGCCTCCGGCTCACACATTTTTGTCTTTGCTCAGGAAGGACAGCTCCAGAGCAAACAAATTTATGCAGTAGCCAAATCGCTTGCTCACAACTATAAAGCCAGTAGCTCACAAAATAGAATTTTTGCTCACAAGACTCCACAGCTTAGAGGGAACATTGCCCCCATGCTGCCGCGTTCTGCACTAGCTGCAACTTCCGGAGCATAGTAAAGGGCAGCCCCACATACAGAGTTGATGGGAGCTTTCCTGTCTCATCCCTCCTTTTGCAGCCCATTGATCGCACCACAACACTATTACTGGAGGATGGGGGGACCTTCCAGAACAGCAGAAGGGATGGATTGGGAGTCTGTGGTATGGAAGGAGGGGACTGGGAAAAATCTTTCTGTTAGTGAAAAGCTGAGTTCAGATCCAACCCAGTATATCAAGAGCCCAAAATAATTGTCATCAAATATTTGCTTTTTTAAAGAAAAACATGATACTTGATCTTAGCCTATCTTCTGTTCCTTTATGTCACTCAGCATCTGTGTGTGGCTAGTGATAAACAAGAATGGCATTGTTTGTTTGTGGGCTGGAATAAGAGTGTGAAATGACATTTCAGGGAGCTTAGTTTTTTTCCTGCTTTGCCTGAAGCTGTTTTGCCTTCGCTATTGATATCCTAGCTAGCTTTCAAGTGCATGAGTGGATTTCCTAACCAGCTGTCACAAACATTTGTCGTATTGATTTTCTAGGAAGGCTCTATTAATCTGAGGAGCTGTGGTGACCTACCCAGGGACTGGATATAATAACCTTAGGTTTCTGAGTGGGGAATATCTCCTAGATAGGAAATCCAAATTTCTAGGTTTGAGCAATTAGGTATATCCTCCATCTGCCCTATTTATCAGTGAAACTCCCAGTTTTTTGAGAAACCATTGTCCTTACAAGGTACCTTTGGAAAGCATTGTTTTAAAAATTGTTGCTGTGCATACCTGTGCAGTATAATTTTTCAGGTTTCAGTTCCTTCCCTCAAGTCTCTAGATGTTTGGTCCCTGAAATGCAATGGGTTGGATGTATCTTCTTCATGCATGTAAATTTATATACATGATCACAAAATTCCAGTGCACTGACTCTTTGGTCTCTCATGCCCCCTCCCTCCGAAATGCTTATCCAGATGCTGAATGCTGCTGATTCACCTGATGCTGCTGATTTCCCTCATAATAATTATAATTAGATCCAATTTGAGGTCTAGTCTAAATCTTTGTCTCACCATGTTGTTGGCTGGTGATATGTGGCTTGCTACATGTATTGATTATTGAAGATGATAGTATACATTACATGATTTTTAAAAAATTCCATTGTGATGTCTCCCATCCCCTCACAGAGTTTGCTTCAAGGTGCTGCTTCTTACCTTTAAAGCCCTATATGGCCAGGGTCCAGCATACCAGCATGCCTTTCCCCATATATACCCCAGAGAGCACTATGGTCAGGGTCTCAAAACCAATTGACCCTCCCAGGCCCCAAGGATGCCAGGCTTGCTACCACTAGGGCCAGGGCCTTCTCAGTAGCGGCTCCACACTGGTGGAATGAGCTCCCAGAGGAGATCAGGGCCCTGCGGGATCTTTTACAATTCTGCAGGGCCTGCAAGACGGAGCTCTTCCACCAGGCTTTTAACTAAGGAGCCGCCACCACTACAGAGCCCTGGCCACTATAGAGTCATGGCCCTTGGGTCTGACATCAAGCCTACACCACCCATATATATCAAAAAGATCACGAGCTGAAGGATTGTTAGATCTTTGGGCACATTGTTAAAATACGCCATCGTAAATATTTAGCTGACCATCACTGAAACTTTATGAATTAGACTGTATAACTTGAATTGTTTTAAATGTTTTAAATGGATTTTAATTGTGATTTATATGTCAACCTATGGTTTGACTGATGTGAGCCGCCCTGAGCCTGCGTTGTGGGGAGGGTGGGGTACAAATTGAACCAATAAATAAATAGAGTTCCCAGAGTTGCAGATCTCATGACATTACTACATTTTAAACAAAACTGTAGAAACTGTATTTGAAACAATCGTATTGATTTTCTAGGATGACACAGACATACAAAAAGGCTAGATAGTCTAGTCTCTGTTCTTTTAGTTGGTTTGGAATCTGAATGCAATCACTGGTATAATATTTGCTGCCACTAAGAGCATAGCATGAATGTTCCAAATGCCACAAGCCAAAAAGACCAGCACAAATCATCACAGAATGTTTGATGTGGAATTCTGAGAGAACAACTCAGCAGGCCAAATACACAAACAAGTCACATGAAAGCAGAAAACTAGGAACGAGCACTTGAATATATCTAGTCTGAATATATACTAGAAAAATACCTTACCAGTATTTTTGGGGTATATTTGGTTGTGTGGATGGTATTTGGGATTTTTTTGGAATACTGATTAACTGGTTCCCAAAGAATCTGGAAATATTTGGGTATATCTGGGAAGATTGGGGGCTGTCATTTGAAAAGCTGTTTTTCTTATTTTTTCCTTGAAATTTACAGGACTCCTGGGCAATGGGGAGGCAGCTTTCCTATCAATGGGATTAGACTTTAGGGAAAAGATGAACTGTCTTCCCAACCTTGGCAATTCTCTCATCCCTCCATGGCTCTCTGAGCATGGACAAAGTGGACAACAGGCATGCAGCTGGACTCCATTTCATGGCTAGATCTTTTGGAGTGCTGCTTTTGCTGCTCTTCTGGTTCCTGCCTTGGAGAGCTGCTTACCTGGGAAGACCTTCTTGTTCTGTGCCTGCCTGCTGGACATCTTCAGGACCACTTGTCTAATTTTGCATATAAATATAAAGTTTTTCTTTGTTTTTGGTTTTCCTATGGTGTGTTTTCCTTGGTTTTGTGCTGTTTTTTAAAGAGTTAGGTTCTCTTCTCTTGGCTCGTTTTAGAATTTTTAACTGCTTTTGCATTTTCTCTTCTTGCATTTTTGGGTTTTTTTTAATTCTAAAGGGTTTGTACTTTGTGGTATCGGGGGGGGGGGGCAAAATATCCCCCAATGCCTTCCTGAAATCCAGATTACCCACACATGCACACTTTTAAGGTGCACTTCTCTTTAGAAAGCTCAAAGTGGTTAGTGTAATGTTTAGACCAGATCTCAAATTAAACATTCTGTTCAACAACCTGATGGGGTCTGAACTGGCAGAGACTGATGAAGAGAGAGATCTTGGAGTTGTAGTAGATAACTCACTGAAAATGTCGAGACAGTGTGTGACTGCAATAAAGAAGGCCAATGCTATGCTGGGGATTATTAGGAAGGGTATTGAAAACAGATCAGCCAACATCATAATGCCCCTATATAAATCAATGGTGAGATCTCATTTGGAATACTGTGTGCAGTTCTGGTCACCACACCTTAAAAAGGATATTATAGCTTTGGAAAAAGTGCAGAAAAAGGCAACTCGAATGATAAAAGGGTTGGAACACTTTCCCTATGAGGAAAGGTTAAAGCACTTAGGGCTCTTTAGCTTGGAGAAAAGACGACTGAGGGGTGACATGATTGAGGTTTACAAGATTATGCATGGGAAAGAACAGGTAGAGAAAGAAGTACTTTTCTCCCTTTCTCACAATACAAGAACTTGTGGGCACTCCATGAAATTGCTGAGCGGTCAGGTTAGAACGGATAAAAGGAAGTACTTCTTCACCCAAAGAGTGATTAACACATGGAATTCACTGCCACAGGAAGTGGTGGGTGCTACAAGCATGGACGGCTTTAAAAGGGAATTAGATAGGCATATGGAGCAGAGGTCCATCGGTGGCTATTAGCCACAAGGTATAGCTAGGGGCTCTGGGGCAAGTGATGCTCTGTCTTCTTGGGCTTGGGGGGGGCAACAGTGGGTGGGCTTCTAATGTCCTGGCCCCACTGGTGGACCTCCTGATGGCACCTGGTATTTTTGGCCACTGTGTGATAGAGTGTTGGACTGGATGGGCCTTTGGCCTGATCCAACATTGGCGTTTCTTATGTTCTTATGTTCTTAAGTTACTAAAAACTCTATCATCAGTTTATAAAGATGCTCTGCCTTAGAAGCCAAGGTAACTTATAGCACTGCGATGATATGATGTATAGCCAGGTAAGGGCCTTCAGCACTGGATATTTAATAGCAGAGGTGGGTGATGCTTCTAGCAGTGACTCTTGATTTCAGAATAAAGGGGTTACCAATATACAAGAATGTACTTAATTTCATCTGTGAAATGTGGATGCCTCATCAAAGTGAAGTAGCAGTGCCTTGTTTTCCTCTCTGCGAGCTCTTAGACCTGGAAAGGACAGTAGTGCCACCTCCCCCTTTCCTGTGTGTCAAGAAAGGCCCATTTACATGCATCCTGTAAACAGGGAACAGCTAACCCATACCAAGGGCAGACAGACTTGTAGTTCCCAAATCTCATCATGTCTGACCCATGTTGGACATAGTGTCTCAGGCGAGGTAATAGAGAATCTTGGTCAAAGTGCTTTTCTTTGCTTTCATTTTATAAACTTTTGCAGCCCTCATAGTTACTTATATGAGGTTCTCATAATCTTAACTACAACTCAAAAATGAAAAACATCCAATATGGTTATTTCCAGGGGTCATTTCATAGAAAAAGAGCTAGGGGGACTCATTAGCATAACTCATTAGCATATGCCACACACCCTGACACCACCGGAAGTGTGTCCTCCCCACAGCCGGCGGCGACCTCCAGCGGGCACCAGCAGGGAGCTCCAGGCCCCACCCTCCCGCACCTCACCCGGGGGGATGGCGTCCCCCCGCGTCCCCCCCCAAATGACCCCTGGTTATTTCATTATTTTAACTTAGGTAGAGGTGTTGACCTAAGAATTTCAACAGAGGTGACAGAACTTCATACAGATCCTGTACATGTTTACTCAGAAGCAAATCCCTTTTGAGGTGAATGGCTTAAGTCTTCAATCCTGTCCACTCATATATAAGCCACACTGAATTTAGTGGGACTTACTTCTGAATAAAAATGCAGAGGAATGCCCTGACCTGGATAGCCCAGGCAAGCCCAATCTCATCAGACCTCGGAAGCTAAGCAGGGCCAGCCCTGGCTAGTATTTTTGTAGCAGGAACTCCTTTGCATATTAGGTGACACACCCTTAATGTAGCCAATCCTCCAAGAGCTTACAGAGCTCTTCTTACAGGGGCTACTGTAAGCTCTTGGAGGATTGGCTACATTAGGGGTGTGTTGCCTAATATGCAAAGGAGTTCCTGCTACAAAAAGAGCCCTGAGAGACCTCCAAGGAATACCAGGGTCATGACGCGGAGGCAGGCGATGGCAAGCCACCTCTGAATGTCCCTTCCCTTCAACCCCCACTAGAAGTCACCAGAAGTCAACTTGACTTGATGGAAAAAGAAAAAGATATTTTAAAAATGCACAGGAATAAGGTAGTTCTTTTATTGGTGCTTGCCCAGGAAACTTATTAGGGTGATTGTGGAGGACAGAGTGGTGGAGGAAGCAACCAGTTGCTTCCACTACCACTATAACTGTTGAGAATTCCATCCCATGTAGTATATTTGATTCTAAGGGTTTTGGTCCCATCTTACAAGCAAATGAGGACAGTAATGGCAGAGCCCCTTCAGGCCATCAGGCTGCCCTTTTAAAAGTTCCCTTAAATGTAACTTTATCACACTTCAACTCCAGTGCTACAGCAACGATAAAAGTGCAGTGGATTAAAGGTAATACAAGCCGAAAAAGAAGGTGTTTGTATATGAGCCAACTCCACTCTTCTGTGTATTTAACCTATCTTTGTATCTGCATTTATAGGAAAATCCTGGGAGATGGGCCAGTGGGTATGCTGCCTATTGCAATTTCCAGTACAGTTTCAAAGGGCCATATTCTCAGCAGTCTGGAGATAATGTGTTGGAAATACACAAAGAAAGCTGGGAGATCTTAAGGACCAGCAATTAGTACTGGCTTTTGACCTCTTCAACTCTCTTATCAAAAGGGTCATCCCTGCAAGCAGTTGGTAATAAAGGGGTGGGACAAGGACAGGAAAGAGCATGACCTTGTCCATTAAGGATGGCACATGTCATAAGATCAATGGGGGATTCTGAATAGCTTCAGTTGTCAGCCTGTCTGCTTGTTGATGTTACCATCAAGATCAGATGCTGCTATAAGGATGGGAGGGGGGCATGGAAGGAGGTGCAGGGACACAATTCTTTGTAGTATTTGCATCTGAAGACAGCAACCTTGCTTTTAATTGGGGCTTTTAGGGATATTTTGAGATGTTAAAATTAAGAGTAGGAAACCCTTACAAATCCTGCAGTGTCTTAAAACATTTGCCATTAAAATGGAACATTTAGTTCTCCCCGTTCTCCCCATGAAACACAGTGCAGAGTTTCGTTTTATTAAAGTTATAGCCGTCTGCACTTACACACATATATGAGGCTTTTTTGTGGGCTAGGTTATATAGATTTGGATAAACTGCATGCCCTTTCATTCCAGTGCATATAAATGTCTAGTCCACGGTCTGCTGCTTGAATGGTCAAGGACAGGTGAGTTCAGGGCTGTTTTATTTTAAAAGGTGCCAGTACTTATATATAAGGTTGTGCTGATTTTCATCAGTTCACCTCTCCCTCTGCAGATCCTCACTAGGCTATTCCTCAGGGATAGGATTCCTGAGCCTTTCTTTCAATAGCTTAGTGAGGCAGGCCAGGGCATGAGGATCTGGACTTGGGAGAGCCCCCCCCCCCCGGTGCTAGTACTCAGTACTGGTGATTGCCATTTAAAAAAGGCCCTGGGTGAGAAGAATCAGGGTGGTATGAAGTCATAAGTGCATTTGGTCTGTGCAGGTTGGCTAAATCTCTTCTCTCAAATTTCTCTCTCTCAACATATAGTGATCCCATAGGGCAGGGCAGGGCAGGAATTCCGAACGTGGTGCCCATGGGTGCCATGGTACCAGCTGACACCTTTCCTTTTGCCCACCAAGCTGTTCCGGCAAGCGAGCTGTTCCGGCAAGTGTTTTAATAGCCCAGACCACACTGATCGTTAACAGATGGCCGCCACGCCTAAACTGTAATTTTAACTCTAATAAGTTATAGTTGGTTATTTTACTGATTGTATTCTTTTAGATGTGAAATTGTATCAATTCTTATACTGGTTTTTAAATTATTGTAAGCCGCCCTGAGCCACCTCGGCGGGAGGGCGGGGTAAAAGTCCAATAAATAAATAAATAAATAGGTGGGGCTTTTGTCCAGCAAGGCTTCTGATTGGCCACTGGAGATCTGAATTGTGCAGATTTTAAAAAGCTTTGCTTTGGCAGCAGCTGCCACCACAGCACAATGATCTTCACTGCATGGCTGAGGAAAGTTGCAGCAGCCATTTTGTGGCTGGCTCTACCTCCTGTGGTATATGTGGCTGCACCAAAAATGGCTGCATCCACCATGCTATGTCAGAATTCCAAGTGTCCCTACGGGTTCAAAACTTGGGGACCCCTGCTGTAGGGGTTTCAAGGAAAGAGGCATTTAGAGGTGGTTTGTCATTGCCTGCCTCCGTGTAGTGACCTGGGTCTTCCTTGGTAGTTTCCCATCCTAATACTGATCAGGGCCAACCTTTCTTAACTTCCCAGACCTGATGAGATTGGGTTAGCCTGGGCTATCCAGGTCAGGGCAGAAATTTGCTTACTCCCCCCCCCCTAAATCTTGGTTGTGGGTGTAGCTCCAATGTATTCTAAATTTTCTGTAGTTTATGCCTAGAAATGTGTATATATTTTTTTTGCTTTAAAGAATGTGCCATGATGGTTCTTTGCACCTCAACAAAAGCTCAATAGTAACCAGAGGGTAGCTGTGTTAGTGTATTACAGCAAAAACAAGCAAGAGTCTTATGGCACCTTTATGACAAACAAGCTTGCACAGACACCTGACCATTTAAAAAAGTTCCATAGGTAATGCTTCTGGTGAATTCCCTGCCCACCACAATGTCAATAGGAGCTCCGTGCATGCACACAGTGGGGACACCAAAATGAATTTGAATACATGTAAGAATTCCATTCCATTTGAGGCGCCCAGATTGGAGTTGCTCAATAAAATCATTTGTTTCTGGCTGTCCATTTGCCAATAACCCTGTTAAATCACAGCCAGTCAATTAACTTTTATACTCTATTTCATTGCAACATCTCCTTGGAGTTTTGCTGTTGAAGGAGTCATTCTTTAAAATATTTTTTTTTTACAGAGACCATACCAAAATCAGGTTACATAGAAGTTTCTTTTTTCCAGCAAAAGCTCTTTTATTGCCCCTTTCCCTTTTGCTTTCATTAAAAACAACTCTGCACTCCCTTGCTTTTCTTTAGCATATAAATAAATAATGGCCGATTCAAACCATTAAGCGCCAGCATGAAAAGAATCTCACGGAACTACCACATCTGGAATAAGAGTCAACATATTTTAGAAGCAGACTTCATTTTTCTCACACACAACACTAAATCATGAAGGTTTCATGTGCCAAAAATAACACAGGAGGTTATGACTAGGGAGGACATGAACCTATAATGAGGTTCAATAAAGCACTAATCTTATTGGGTAATGCAATCTGGTTTGCTTTTGCTTTAAAAATGAGGAAGGAACTTTAGTGGAGGCAGCATTTGTGTATGATTGTGTTATTTTCCTTTCTGTTTTGCCATGCAAATCAATACAGTATTTTTGTCCCAAATTAGTTGCATTTCAAAGGGGATGATATATTTCATATGCTCATCATTTTAGTGTAATAAAGTTTCATGAGGCAATGGACCATTCTAGAGGAGTAATAGCTGAAGCATGTGCTGGGAACATCTGGAGATATAGACAAGTATGCCATCAAGTTGAATGAACCTTTTCCCTTGTCTTTCAGTTTGTTCTGATATAGAAACTGACCTTCCCATTTCAAAGCTGAGTACTCAAAATCAGTATGAACTTGGAGAAGAAGAGCTGAAATTAGTCTCATCTTCTTCTACATACGAGTCTATTTACATAAAATGTAGGAAACTTTATAAGTCATATTGTTGAGATATCTTTGGATTAAAACTACAGTGATCTCTGAAATGAAAAATAGTGGGCTGAAATGGATTAGTGGTTTGCCTTGCAGTCTGCACACCAATAACCTGAAGCCAGAAATATCTGGAATATCTCACCATTATGACACACAGTGGCCGAGTTCAGACTGGCAATTTGAAGCGCTAGGAAGTCGTGGCAAAGAAGACCCGGAAAAGACCAGGAATGGCTTGTTCGTGGTATTCCCGTTCACACTGCAGCAAATGAAGTGGGAGGATACTGTGGAGGAAGCGCAAGGGGGTGTTTGCAATGTTGGCCCGCCACTGGTGGGCTGTTAGTGGCTGTTTCTGCGCTCTGCTGCATGCGCCTATGCCCATGGGTGCCTGCCGTGGAAACAGCCAGCGCCTATTATCAAAGACTGCGGGTTGTTCCCGCCTTAGCAGCGCTTGCGTTCACACGTCAGGGAACCGGAATCAACCTGCTCTACACACGGTTTGCTACCACTTTCACCTGGTACTTTTTAAACTCGGGAGGGAAGCGGCATAAGACGGCTTGAGTATGGCTGGGGGACGCCTAACAGATGTGCCTGTGTGAACCCGCCCCTTTAATCCACTACTGAAATGCTCCTGAAACGTTTGGCTGCTGGGCCAAACTGCCAGTCTGAAGTCGGCCATTATAAGTGTACAGGTGGAGGACTCAGAAGGATTTGTGGAAGGGCAACTCATTTCCCCCTGTATCCCATCCCCAACTATTTCCTCTTCCCCTTTTCCAGCAGCTCCAATATACTCTTCTCCTTTCCCTGTTTCCTTCTTTCCTTACCACCTACCAGCCACCCTACATTTTATCTGCCCCCACCTTCAGCTGTATCTATTATTTATTTACTTCATTTATACCCCACCTTTCTCACCAACAGGAACCCAAAGTAGCTTACACTATTCTCATGCCCTCCATTTTGTCATCAAAACAACCCTGTGGATAGGCTTACCAAATGCCGGCGGGGGATCTGCAGCTCTTTACAGGATCCCTGCCGCGGGGGACGGCGATACACAGTGCACCCGCCGTCGCCAGGATGTGACGCTACGCGTCGCTCTGGCAACGGGACTCCAAACAGCCCTGTTGCCAGAGCGACACGTAGCGTCACATCCTGGCGACAGTGGGTGCACCGCGTATCGCCGTCCCCCATGGCAGGGATCCTGTAAAGAGCTGCAGATCCCCCGCCGGCATTTGGTAAGCCTACCTGTGGAGTAGGTTAGGCTGGGAGTGTATGACTGGCCCAAGGTCACCAAATGACCTTCCATGGCAGAGTGGTGATTCGAACCTGGGGGTCCTAAATCCTAATCTGAAACTCTAACCACTACACCATATTTGCTTTCATGAGGTGCCTGCTATTGAACAGTAGTAAGCAGCTGGGTTTGTTAGTGGTTGCCACCAGGCCTGGCCCCAATGAGTTCCACCTCAAAGGCCAAGACAGCCCAGAAAGGGCTCTGCCCCCTCTCCTGCCTTTTATGAACAGAAACCTAGATGTAAAGGATGGCAATATTGTTATGGTTGTGTAGCAACCCCACAACAGCCACCATACGAGGCATTTCATTCTTAAAGGTACAGGTGCTGTTTCTATTATTTTGGAGGGTGTTAATCCCTCATTAAAAAAAGAGGTCAGATTTTTCTTCAAATCTGAAGCTTTTTTCTGTTTGTAGAAGGCTCTGGCTTGTCTGTTCATGGCTCCTTTCCCCCCAGATGGGACCACACTAAGAATTAGATAGATTGAGTCAGTAAGGACCAACTATGTATTAGAAAGCTGCTTTTGTGCAGAAGGAAAAGGGCAACAAATAACATAAGAAGACCCATGGTGGATCAGACCCAGGGTCCATGTAGTCTACCATCCTGTTTCTAATAGTGGTCAGCCCCTGGGAAATTGTCAGATAGGGAAAAGTCAATATAAGTAAATATTGAATTGCATACATTGGAAATCCTAACTTCATGTGTACACTAATGGGATCTGAACTAGATACCAAAGCCAGAGATTGCAGGTATATGGTAGACAGAGCACTGCAAATGCTTAACCAGCATGCAAAGGCAATCAATGTTATGAAGGTTTAGGATGAGATATAAAAATAAAAGGGTCAATATAATTATGTCCTTATATAAATCAGTGGTACAGCCAGTGTTACATTTGGAATACTGGCTTGAATCGTGATGCTGTTCCTGGGGGACGGGGATGTCAGAAGTCTGCAGTGGGAGGGGGGAATTGGTGAACTGGTGAAAAACCACTGCCCCTTCTGTTAACAGAAATTTTATACTAGACCTAAGCTATTGTGTACGGTTCTGCGTCATCCTGCTGTCCCCAGCTGAATGTGTTCCATTCTATTTTTAAAATACAGTTCTGGCTGCAGCCACTAGGAGCACAGAGAAGTCTGAGCATAGTAAAAAGCTCTAGGATCAGCTAAGCTTCCCTTTTCTTCAAGATGCAAGCAGACTTCCTTAACAGATCGTGCTGATAGCTGCTATAGTAATTGCCTGCCTGCTGGTCATTTTCTCCAATAATCCAGACTTCTCTCTTCCTTTCCTTGCACCCATCTCAGCCAGATCTTGCAAAACAGTAGTTATGGTGCTGCAGCAAGCTAAAACAACTTTCCTTGTCTTAATGTCTCTCTCTCTTTTCCACACGTTTCTCATCCATTCACCTTCCCTTCACCGAATTTTTCTGTGTCCTCCTTTAATTTTCATTTCTTGGTCTCAAGACCTTTTCATCCCTATTCTGTTTGGTGACAGAACATATTAAAGAGAAGTATAGTAGCAAACCTTTGTTAATATTATGCTGGGTACTCTGTACATTGCACTGGTTTTGCTGGGATGCAAAAATGCCCCCCCCCCCCGTTTTTCCTACAAAGATTCTCTGGTTTGACTTTAGTCCTTTTGAAACAATGGAGGATGGGGGCACCTTCTTTGGGGGGTAGTGTGTGTTTTAACATCCAGTCTGGTGAAACTTGTGATCACTATTTGCAATGCTTTGGCTAGTGTTAGTTAGTAGAAGTTAGTACAAAGGCAGACTCCTAGCTCTCAAAAATGCCATGTAGATGTGATGGTCAATTTCGTCCCAATTGAGTGCTCAGAACACAAGTGATGTGATGGATTTTTTTTTTTTTGGCCATCAAGTCACAGCTGACATATGGCGACCCTGTAGGGTTTTCAAGGCAAGAGACATTGGGAAGTAGTTTGCCATCTCCTGCCTCCACGCCAGCCCTGCTTAGCTTCTGAGATCCGATGAGATTAGACAGTCCTGGGGTTATCCAGGTCAGGAGTAGGCTGAGAGTAATGTGACTGGCCCAAGGTCACCCTGAAAGCTTCTCTGGCACGAGTGGGAATCTGAACCTGGATTTCCCAGATCCTAGTCCAACACTTTAAAAACGACACCACACTGGATCTCATGATGGGATAGCGTGTTGGAATTTATTTTTCCCCCTGGCATGATTATATATATGAAGTTAAATACAAGGTTTTTTCCACTATCTGCCTTTCTTTTCTGGCCACTGAATACAAAGTTTGAGTCCAGGGGCTGCTTTAAGACCAAACTTTGTTCTGCTGCTTCAGACCAACAAGGCTACCCACCTGAATCTATCTTCTGGCTGTTGTTATTATTCACTTTATTTCATGACTATCAATGAAAATAATCTTGTCGTATAGAGGAGGGGCCCTGACCTGGATAGGCCCAGTCTAGCCCAATCTCATCCGATCTCAGAAGCTAAACAGGGTTGACATGAAGGCAGGCGATGGCAAACCACCTCCAAAAGCCTCTTGCCTTGAAAACCCTACGGGTTCGCCATAATTCAGCTGTGACGTGATGGGAAAATAAAAACAGAGGGGCAGCATTAAAAAGTTATCCACCCTGGCACCAAATTGACTAGGTATGCCGCTGCTCTGTTGTGAACATTTCCTATTTTACAATTTTTGTTCATTATTCAGTTATCAAACAAGAAAAGGATCTGTCATCTGATACTGCCCAAGGTGCATAAACAGAGGATGCTCTACTGTGAATTTGGTATTGCAAACTTCAGAGGACGGCGGAAGACAGGAAGGCCTGGCGGGATCTGGTCCATGGGGTCGCGAAGAATCGGACTCGACTGTGCGACTGAACAACAACAACAAAAAGCTCAGTGTTACGTTAATGTCTTTCTAGCCAAAAAACTAATGAAATATGGCTTTCTCAGACTTGTACCTCCATGTTCCTTGGCCAGGTTAGCTGCTTGTCCTCCAGCAGAGGAGGATATTGCTAAATGGGGGACATGGTAACTTTTCCTCCCATCCCATTTCCCCAATCTTAAATCCTCCCTGCCTTGGATTGTTATTTGCCCACTTGAGAAGACATAGAAGCAGGGTTGCCAGCTCCCCAATGGGGGCAGGAGATCCCCAGCCCCCAGCTTTTCTTTCCTATCACACCTCTGAGTGAGTGATGGCAGGAGAAATGTTTTTGAAAATGACCTTCGGGCCAATGGTGTGACAACATTTCCATCCCCCCCCAAATGACATCACATCATCACCAACAGCCTCCCCCCCCCATGTCAACTCCACCCCCGGTCTTTTGCTGGCTGCCAGGATAGGCCTGGCAACTCTACATATAGGTTTCCCCACAATCAGTGGGAGCTGCGGTGGCTCAAGTGGTTAAGACGCTGAATTGCAGGCTGTGGAAGGTCAGTAGTTCAGCAGTTCAAGACCCGAGTCGCCACATGACGGAGTGAGCTCCCGTCTCTAGTTCCAGCTCCTGCCAACCTAGCAGTTCGAAAGCAAGAAATTGCAAGTAGATAAATAGGTACCGCTTCAGTGGGAAGGTAACAGCGTTCTGTGCGCCTTGGCGTTTAGTCATGCCGGCCACATGACCACGGAAATGTCTTTGGACAGCACTGGCTCTTCGGCTTTGAAACGGAGATGAGCACCTCAACCTTTACCTTACAATTAGTGTAAACAAACCCCACCCATGCTAGAGTGCCCTGTGTCCTGCTGTTTATCATGTGTGCGGAAAGATCTGTTCACAGGTCTCCCAGCATCTTTGATCCAGAAGCAGTGCAGTCTCTCCCAGTTTCAGCTCTCTAGGAACAGGCCACTTCCCCCAATTAAGCTAACCTCTCACTTGGCCCTGATTAAAATGGTTTCCTTAATGAAGACTGGCATAGCTGTGTTTGATCAGTTGCATGCTAGAGAAGTTTAAAAAAGCTGCAGCAGCGTTTTAACACTTTCATCATGTGCTGTTTTCCTAATATAAATTACTCATTTCCAAAACAGCATTTACATTTCAGATGTGGGGTAGGGAGGGAGGCACTTCTGGGTCCTTTATATTTTTAGACCCCGGTCACATGGCAAAGTTGCTGTGGGAGAGGCACGGATGGTGGGTGGATTATCCGGGCATGATCACACCCCAGCATCTGGGAAGTGGAGTGCACCCGTGGCTTACCGCCGACAATGCGCGTTAAAAAACTAGTACTTCCAAGGTACAAGTAAACGTTTGCCATGGGCCGCCTCCAGACACCCGTGGTGTGATCGCACCGGCTCGTGGCATTCCCCTCCAGTCCCTCATTTACCTGCCGGTGCCGAGGGAAGGGCCCGTGGTGTGCCGCCGGCGCGTCCGATCGCATAATTGCAGATCAAACTGCGCCGGGGCAATTAGCCACGCCTCCCTCCGCGATATCCAGTCCGTGTGAAACGGTGATACCACCCAAAGCTGCCCACAGTCCTCTGATGCATTTTTATTGGGGTGGGGGGATGCAAGGAATACAAGCACTTAGTTGGATCCAATCAGCTTTTCTGCCAGTGAAAAAGAAAAGGAAAGTTACTCTCTGAACCCAAAAAAGGCTCTGCTGGTGATCATGGGACCAGCATATATAAAAGCCGCATTTGGGACCAGAAGAGGGGAATTGGGTGAGTCTGAGTGAAAATGCCAGCTGAATCCAACCCATTTCTTAGGAAAGACCTGAGAATTCCAGGATAAAGAAAGATAAATGATCGCAGGTTGTTACAACAGGGCAAATGGGGTATAGTGAGTTTTAGCACTGTCTTTGGACATAAGGAATTAAAATTCTTGTAGTGAGAAAACACCTTAGAAGACACACAGCAAAACATTGGCTCCAAGTTAAACCTTTCTCACAGGATTGTTGTAAACATGCTTAGAAACTGTTAAACTCATTGCCCATGAAAATCAAGTTCATAAATTCATTATAGATATAGATATATTAAAAACCTTTATTAAGGATTAAGACAAAATCCATTACCAATTATCCAGGAAAGCTGGCACATCCAACCAACATTCTTCAATAGCAACAATTTCCATCTAGGTAAGCAGTGAAAAAACATTCATCACATGAAACATTTATGAACTCTCTCTCGATCTCTATTCTAAATGCTCTGACCTGGATAGCCCAGGCTAGCCCGATCTCATCAAATCTTGGAAGCTAAGCAGGCTCAGCCCTGGCTAGGATTTGGATGGGAGACCTCCAAGGATGTCCACAGTTGCTATGCGGAGGCAGGCAAGGGCAAACCACCTCTGAACGTCTCCTGCCTTGAAAACCCTACAGGGTCACCACAAGTTGGCTGCAACTTGATAGCACTTCCCACCACCACCACCACCATTCTGGATGCTTATCTAATGAAGATAAATGGTACGTTTCCAAGCAACAGTAGACTGAATTTAAAATGGAAATCAATGAACATTTCAGATTGCATCTGATTATCCATCAGTAAGTAATAAGATGTGCTTCAAGCTATGCAGTTATTATGTGAAAACAAATTTGGCAGATTACGTTTGTGCCATATAATCAGTTATGTTTCCTGAGAATTTCCCACTTGCGTTAACCGCCAAATATACATATTTTTCTTATTTGAACCACAATGTATCATTAAATGCTCATTAAACAAGGACTCTCCCTTCCAGTTCCCCCCTCTATTGCCTTACAAGAGCAACCATTTTTTAAAAAATCTGATGAGAAATGAAACACTGCTTAGCACTGATAACCTTCCAAGCAGGTGTGCAGGTGTGCATGACATAAATTAGTTGTAGCACTCAAGTAAAGTTGTCACCTGGACAGGTTATCCACAAGTGTCGACTGCACAGATATGACAACTGAAGCATATAGATCAGCCTCGTAGCTACACCCAAACAGTCATAATTACTACATTAAGTCGAAATAATGCACTGGCTGTGTTGCAGTAGCTGAAAGTGATGCACTGCAAACTTCAGAAGAGGAGCCTAGAATGTGGCTTTTGGACAGGGGCAGACTAGCTCTTAACCAGGAAATTCTCTAGTGGAGACACTGGTGGCCAGGTACATGCTGAGGCCACTGGGCCCTAGAAGTCTGGCAGTGCTCAGTTCCTACCCGGAACACAGCAATGATGACAATGGGTATAGGCTTACCTGTTGCCACAGAAGTTCAAGCTGAGTGTCCCCCAGTGACACTGCCTGCAGCACAGGAGCCACTGGCCTTGGCTTGCTGTTTTGACATCCCACTCTGCCCTCGCTTTCAGATTAGCAGATTAGCAGAGACGTATTATTCCTTGTGCTAAATAGTGCCACAATGTGAGAATCCTTAGTCCTGGCTGTAGCCTTTTCAGTTTAGGGGATGAAATGACTAAGGGTGCAGTCCAGGGTTTTGCCATTTACCAGGGATGGCATCCTAAATATGCAATCCTCTGGCCATTTACTTGGGAGTAAAACTTTCCACCCTT
Organism: Gekko japonicus; assembly: GCF_001447785.1. Lineage (NCBI taxonomy): Eukaryota > Metazoa > Chordata > Lepidosauria > Squamata > Gekkonidae > Gekko > Gekko japonicus. The sequence continues at coordinate 613,865 of NW_015174292.1, forward strand.
AATTTAAACCCATAACTGTGAGTCCTACCCTCTGCTGCCAATGGGAACAGCTCCCTGAGTGACAGCCCTTCAGATACTTAAAGAGAGCAATCATGTCCCCCCTCAACCTCCTCTTCTCCAGAGTGAACATTCCCAAGTCCCTCAGCCTTTCCTTGTACGGCTTGGTCTCCAGGTCCCTGATCATCTTTGTTGCTCTCTTCTGCACACGTTCCAGTTGAATTATTCTGTCCGGTTGGTGAGTTAAGCTCTGACAGCTGAAGAATGCCTTTGCATTAAACTATGCAGTGATTTCTCATTCCTTGGGCTGGGCAAATAGAAGAGCGGACTTTTGAATTGAATAGGATCTTTGTTTTCATTACATTAGATAGGTTGCTTATAAAGCTACACAATCAGACATACTATCCTGGAATCTGCGGAAAGATGCCCTGTTTGTGACAGCTCTTTAAGGCATAAGTAGTTTGAAAATGATTATTATGACTATGACATATAAGTAATTCTCCTACTTTCTAGCTCCATCTGCTGGATCCCATACAAAACTATAGCAAAAAAAAATCTACCTGGATGTATCCATGCACAAGAAATGATCAATCCTAAACAAATATTTAAAAAATCGGACCCATTTGCAATCTCCCTGGCAAGAGTAAAGGAGAGTGAAATGCATGCTTAATTCTCCTTAATTACTGGGCATCTTTGATTCCATTTATTCCTCCACATCAAATAACAAATCCTTCTTGTGTTCCCATGAAATTTTAAAACTCAGGAAAGGATGGGTTTTTTAAAAATTAATTATTTAATTAATTAATTTTATTTAATGCCTTTGTGGTTTGGCCATAAATGGTAACAGGAGACATAGCAGTGAATTTCAAAATGTAATTCCCCATTCAGTGAAGAAGTACTTCTTTTTGTCTGCTCTGAATTTCCCGTGAGTTCTTATGTTATAGCAGAAAAAGTCCATCGCTTGCATAATTTTATAAGCTTCTATCATTTCTACCCTTTGCCATTTTTTTATCCTAAAATGAAAAAGATGCTTTAGACTTTCCTCATAGGAAAGATGCTCCAACCCCTTAACCATCCGAGTTGCCCTGTTCTGCTTCCCCTGCACAGCTGTGCTTTCCTAAAAATACCTATATTGAGGAAACATTAGGATAGAAAGTACATTTTACAGTTTATTGAGAATAATACCACAGGCTGTGTTGGGACTCGATAATGTAGTAAAAGAGATTTACAGTTGAGAAGAAGCTTGCAAAAGCTATACAAAGCTGCTTTTATTGTTTATTTTTACTCATGGTGTTCAACATCACTACAGTGTAAAGCCCTAGGGTTACCATCTTTCAACCCACCAGTAGAAAATATGGAGATTTTGCTCATCGTGCTTACTTTTCTGTAGGTCCTGGTGACTGGGTTTTGTTTCCATGACATCAGCTACTTGCTTGTCATTCTCATTCAATTTGTTGTGGTGATGCTTTGGCATCTCATACTTTCCATCCATAGAAATGTAGAAGAGAAAAATGTGGCAACAGTGTCTATCTTCTTTCTTTCTTTACTTCATTCATATCTCACTTTTCTCCCCATAGAGACCCAAAGTGGCTGACTACATTCTCTTCTCCTCCATTTTATTTCCACAACTCTGTGAAATAGGTTAGGCTGAGAGCAACCCATTAGGTTGCCATGGTAGAATGGGGATTCAAACCCGTGTCCTAAGTCCTTGTATGATAACACTGTTACTCTATACTGTTACTCTAACCATGCTTTGTTGTATCATTCATGTACTGAAATGGAGAAGAGAAAATTGCAGGAAAATGTCGCTAAGAGCAAGTCTTTCCTGTGTCTTACTGACAGTTAGAAGATTGGAAGAGAGAACTTCTTTCTTTATTACACTGGAATCACTCCTATTTCTAAGGAAGAAGAAGAAGAAGAAGAAGAAGAAGAAGAAGAAGAAGAAGAAGAAGAAGAAGAAGAAGAAGAAGAAGAAGAAGGAGGAGGAGGAGGAGGAGGAGGAGGAGATTGGATTTATACCCCGCCCTTCACTACCCAAAGGAGTCTCAGAGTGGCTTACAAACTCCTTTCCTTTCTCCTCCCCACAACAGACACCCTGTGAGGTAGGTGGGGCTGAGAGAGAGCTCTTGACAGAAACTGCTCTTTTTCTAGAACAGCTCTTATCAGAGCTACGGCTTGCCCAAGGTCATCCAGCCAGGTGCAAGTGGAGGAGTGGGGAATCAAACCTGGTTCTCCGAGATTAGAGTCCGTGCACTTAACCACTACACCAGACTGATAGATCAAGATGGGTAGCCATGTTTGTCTGTCTGTAGTAGTAGAAAAGAGCAACATTCCAGTAGCATCTTAAAGGTGCTACTGGACTCTTGCTTTTTTCTAAGGAATTATTGTACATGGAGATAGCTGGGGAAAAAGAGTGAAGGACCTTCACTTATAGGTAGTGGAACCATAGAAAATCTGTATACATTTAAAAAAGTAGATAACATGAAGGGGTTTTATTAAAGGTTAGTGGGGGGGGGGGAGTTCACCTGTCTGCATAGGTTCAGTGATGTGACCAAATTTTAACTAAAAATAAAAACATTTAGCTTGTATTTTGGACTCACACCACTAGGTGGTAGTCCATCCTTGTTTTGGTTTTATCACGTCTTTTAGGACTGCAAGTGTGCTTGCATGTCAATGTGAGATAGGTCCCCTCTCGCCTTTGAGAGGCAGAACCTAGAAATATTGAAGTAGAACAAAACAGGCATTTAACATCTGTTACTAGGCTAATTTATGGTAAAATAACTTCAGCTGGACACAATGTTTTGAGACACTTAAGGCAAGAAAGAGAAACTTCTGTGATTTTAAAACTTATTATTCTGTTATTGATAATATAATTACAACTACCTGTTTATTATTTATTTACTAAAACATTTATATTCTGCCTTTCCTCATGTTTCAAGGAATCTTACAATAATAGGATGCATCTGGAGGCTTGGATAATGAAATAGAGAGCTAGGTGTCATCTGCATATTGAGGATACCCAGTCCCAAAATTCTGGACAAGCAGACCCATATGCATATGTTAGAGCATGAAATTCTACCCTCTCCTCTTTGATATGCATACCAATTGATTTGGCTCAGGTAGCATAAATGCTCTCAGGACTGCATGCTCAGTTATATTGATCTGATCTTATAGGCCCATTTGCAATAGTAGAAGAACAGATTCTTGTAATATGCTTATGTGATTTTTGATGGCCCACTTCCTCCTACTATTGGCCAAACCTTGTCACATCTGACTCCCTCTTATTTTGGGCTTCCTGAATAGTTTTGTTTGCTGGCTGCCCTTTTTTAAAATACAACAGTCAATTTTTTAGCATGCTGAAGTATAATCTGTTCCAATAGTATTGCTGTTCTGAAGAATATCTGGATTTTTTTTTGTTACTTGCGTATTCTCTATTCACTGTATATTAAAATTTATTTATTTAATTTATTTTATTCCATTTATACCGCGCCCTCCCCACACGCAGGGTATAATGGTTGATGCTTCATGATCTGTGTTTCTCCTGTGGATGCTGGATCCTGGGCATTGCAGACTAACTGGATGAAGTACCTTAGTACACATGTAGAAAAATGTTAACCTAGAAAGACTGCTTGAATGTTTGTTGCATATAATATCACTTCAGCTTGTCAGCAAGTGAGGATTGTTTTTTAAAGGAATCTGGAAGGTCCATTTAATTCAGGGCTGTCAATTATAAGACTCAAAGGCCTTAGCAGGCTCTTTGTAGTCCCCATGTGACCCACAACTCCTCTACTAAATTTACCCGAATCTAGGATGGGCTGACTTACTAGTAGCTGTGTCATAAAGTAAAGGTAAAGGTTCCCTTGCTCAAAAGCCAGTCAAATCCAACTCTAGGGTTGCGGTGCTCATCTCCGCTTCAAAGCCGAGGAGCCAGCGCTGTCCGAAGACATTTCCGTGGTCATGTGGCTGGCATGACTAAACACCAAGGCGCACGGAACGCTGTTACCTTCCCATCGAAGTGGTACCTATTTATCTACTTGTAATTTCTTGCTTTCGAACTGCTAGGTTGGCAGGAGCTGGAACTAGAGACGGGAGCTCACTCCATCATGTGGCAACTCGGGTCTTGAACTGCTGAACTACCGACGTTCCACAGCCTGCAGTTCAGCATCTTAACCACTTGAGCCACCGCAGCTCCTTGCTGTGTCATAGAGTTAGCCTATTATTGTACCATTCCTCTTAAATTAGCTGCTTAAATATCGAGCATGTAAGGGAGAGCAAAATGAGGTACAGTGCATTTCAGTGGAGCAGAACAATATTTCAGCCAAGAAAATGCAATCAGTGGCTTATGGGAGAGGGGAGAGGTGGTAAAGAGTTGGAGCTAGGGATGGGCATGAACCAGGAAAATGCAGTTCAGTTCATGAACCATGATCCGTTATGAACTTTTAGAGGCTAAACAAACTGGTTTAGTTCATGAGGTTTGTGAAACAGTAGAATGCTCCCTGGTGTTCTAGAGACACTAAACTAACAGGGTATCTCTGGCTGACTCTCCTTTAGCTGCACTCCAAGTTTGGTGAGGATTGGATTTATGGGGTCCAAGTTATGTCCCCGCAAAGAAGAAAAAAGGACAATAGATGGTCCCAGTGTACCTTATGGATCTACTAGGAATAAGGCCAGTTGTGGGGAGGGGGGGAATACCACGAGCTCTAGAAAGAGGGTGGGGTCAATGCTTTTGTATCTTGCAGAGTAGTGTTTTGCAGTGTAAAGAACTAATGTGGGAGTGAAGAACAGCATATCTTATGGTAGTAGAGAGTAATTGTTGTCCATGATTATATGATGTAAGGTTGCAGCTCCCATAATCACAGTGTTGGTGAATGGATTTTGGGATGCGTAGGGCTGGAAAAGCTGTGATGGGGTGCAGCTGCACTGAAAGCGCTGCACTGGCTGCCAATGGCGTACCGGATTCGCTTCAGAGTGCTGGTTTTAACCTTTAAAGCCCTATATGGTCAGGGTCCGGGTTACCTTAGGGACTGCCTCTCCCCGCATGTTCCCCCAAGGGCACTACCGTCGGGGAACTAAAATCTTCTGGATATTCCAGGCCCCAGAAACATCAAACTCGCGGTTACCAGGGCTAGGGCATTTTCGGTGGCGGCTCCTACCTGGTGGAATGGGCTCCCAGAGGAGATCCAGGCCCTGCGGGACTTGGTGCAGTTCCACAGGGCCTGTAAAACGGAGCTCTTCCACCAGGCCTTTGAGTAGGAGCCGCCGCCACCATCATTATGCCACCATCAATAAGTCACCATTGTGACCATCATTCCATCTACCCCCCCTCTTTATTCCCGCAAATGACCATCTTCAGAGCGGGTATGATTGGGGGGGTGCGAGATGTTCCTGGCAGAGGACAATGCTTTAGGGATGCATATTGTCTCTGTTATATATTGTTATTACTGCTGTTTGTTGTTTCTGGTATAAATTATTATAGAGCCCCATCTTGAATTATAGTTAAATACTTTTGGAGCACCATAAGAAATTTTTAGTGAACTGTATTTATTGTATTTTATTATATTTTCTGTATTGTTTTAGTGTTTTAACTTTGGCATTTATGCCCTTTGTGAGCCACCCTGAGCCTTTGGGGAGGGCGGGATACAAATTCAAAGATAATTTTTTTAAAAAAAACATTCAGTAAGTTCTGCATCTGTGCATTTTGCAAAGTCATCTGGTGTCTCTTTTGTATGTTCGAGCAAGTGGTCGTCGCGTGTGCCCTGTGAGAGAACAGGTGTTGAGGGAAGGGGGGGGTAAGGTCAGAGGTAGTCGTAGAGGTCAGGAGTGACATGAAGGTAGAAGAGGAATGTGGCCATATGAGTATTTATGCTAAAAACAGTGGGAGTTGTTAAATGGCATCAGACAGAAGGCATAGTGGCAGCGTGTTGTTGGTGCTTGTTGTGGGCCAGGAGGTAGAGGCCGTAAAGGTATGCCTGAGCACTGGGTAGTGGCTGGATAGTGTACATGCATTCAGAACATACTGGCTGCAATTAGAAGGACAGTTGTCATTGTGCACAAAGTAGCATGTTTTGGTGAAGAGTTTTTACACAGAAGAGCATTAGTCCCTATAGGCAGATCTACAGAGAAACAGTGAAATCACATTAGAAAATATCATGATGATCTTTGTAGACATTTCTGGTGAAGACTTAATCAGAATGGGGTAGTAGTCTTCCTTGCTGGGGCCCATCAACGACATGAACTCTGAGATCCTGGAAGCAGTGTACCCTTGAGTAAGCCACATAAAGTTGTCCATGTGCGAAAATAGCTGTAACTTTTCGTCTCTGGCCTGGAAATTGCTTATGATGGGAACCCATTGTGGTGGTCTCAGGCAATGATACAGTGGTGCCTTTCTTCTCTAAGGAAAGCTCAGAAGGGCTGTGGAGATTAGGAAGGTCAACAGTGCTGCAACTTGTATAAGTGCAGTGGAAGGTGCGCGACCCACCAAAGATGTGGAAGCTGTCAGTTTTAAGCCAAAATTGTTGGCTGAGTGTAGGGATAATTGGTAGATTATGGCTCTGTTCTATCTGTAATGTGTCAGGTGGTGAACACAGTGCAAGTGGTGGTTCACAGGGGCCCAATATGGGCCCATGGGTATGTTTTTCAGGATGGTGGGATAGTGCAAGAGATGGGTGAAGTAAATAAGAGCAGCAGTTTTAAAGTGAGACAACAGAAAGAGCTGGGGGGCAACTGTGCTGGCTTGTGGAAGGGGTCTTGGGTGGAAAGCAGAAGATTGAAGGAGTGGAAAGAGGAGGGTGTAGAATCTCAGATTATTGTAAAAGAACTAAATGATATCTGATTGATTTAGGAGGAGGAGGAGGAATGAAGGAACTCATTCCCCTCATAGGAACTACTGTCCCCCCTTCTGTCATATCAACCACTCCTGGACACATTTGACAGTTTCAGAGTGTGGTGTCTGTGGCAATGTACCTGTCTGAGGTCCCACCTCCTTCTCAAACCCCACCCTCTCCAGGCTCCACACCTGAAATCTCCAGGAATTTCCATACCTAAAGTTGGCAGCTTTATCTCCTCCCCTCTCAGCAGCCTCTTCCTAGGCAAAGTTCTGTCTTTCTCATTAGTGGGGAGCAAAGCAGCTTACTTCATTCTCCTCTTCCGCTTTGTGATCTGTACAGCAACCCTGCAAGGTAGCTTAGGCAAAAATCTGTGGCTTGTCCAAAATTACCCAGGCAGCTTCCATAGGGAGGCTCCTGCTGCACGGGAGCAAGCAGCCAGGGCTAGAGAAGTAATGCCAGTCAGGAGGCATGAAGCCACCCTGAGAGTGCTGGCAGGCCTAGGGTTGCCAACAAAGACAGATTGATGCAAAGGAGGATGGAAAAGTCTTCATATCTCTATTTGGCCTTAAATTGGTTTTGATGCCAGCAGAGTGAGAAAATGCCAGAGGCTCTGGTTGGGTGCCCCATGGTAAATACATCAAACAATTCCCAAAGATTTTCCAAAACACTACTCTGTCCACATTCATTTTCTACACTCACAGCGTCTCCTGCCAGAATGCAACACATCCCCAGCACTTTGAATTAGCACCAGAGCTTTAAGAGCTCTCCAGCTGTCACCTGGAGATTGTCAGCAATGATTTTCCAAGAAGAAATGGCCTGTTTAGAGGATGGGGTCTATGGCATTGTATCTGTCTGAGGTCCCCCTCTTCCTCCTCAGCAAGCTTCATCCCAAAAATATCCTGGAAGTTTTCAACCTGGAGTTGGCAACCCTAGGTCCTTTCCAGGCTGCTTTGCCTTATACAGTAAAGACGTGAGTAAGCTTATGCACAGTTCTATATTACACAGTATTACTTGGACTGTTCTAAAGAGCCTATCAGAGAAGCCTTTTGCTTCGGCGGGAACCACTCTCATTGGTTCCAAGCCTGCTGTTCCTATTGGTTGTTATCTGTTTTTTGGTGTGGTTATGGCCGTTCAAATCGTAAGTCAGCCTTGATCTATGTAGCTTTGTCTTGTGTTGTTATGAGCTGAATAAAATGAAATCACTTGTTCAAGAAGCTGCCTCGATCTCAGTTCATAATACAGGCAATCATCAGCCTACCTTTATCTGACTATCTGACTTCAGGGTTACATCTCCTCCCCCCTCTCTGTACCGTCTTAGTGAAAGGGCAGTCTTTCCCTGCAATGGGAACCAAAGCAGCTGACATCATTCTCCTCTCTTCCATATGATGTGCACAACAACCCTGTGAGGTAAATTAGGTTGAAAGTCTGTGAATGGTCCATAATCCCCCAGGCAGCTTTTGTAACATGAACCTGGGACCTGCACACCATCCTCTGAAGCGCTATCAGGTACATATCAGTGGCAGTAATGGGGTGACTTCTGGCACCTTTTCCTGTATTTTTTTTGCCTTGTGGTATTTTGCTTGTGGTGTTATCTGTCTTTTTTGTGGTATGGCATGGTAGTGTTATTGGGTTTGTTTCTTTTGAAGGGGAAGGTGAGGACATATTTTAACTCGGGATACACCAGGTCGCATATGCAACTGACAGTTCCAACTGTCTTCGGGGGGGGGGGGGGGTTGGAGGGGAGGAAGTGTAGAATGGAGTGAGGTCCAATCAGCTTCCATATGCAAATGATCTTTATAAAGACTAGGAGTAAGGCCCATTGTGGAAGAAATACAACGAGCTCTAGAAGGAAGCTCCAGGTGAGTGTCCCGGCTGTGGCTGGTGGGGTGGCAGAGGGAAGGAGAAAATAGAGGGAGGCAAGTCATGTTTATTTCCTTCTGCTTAGCTATAAGGCAGGACTGTCTCAAATCATTTTGCTGCCTCAAGTGGGTACTACAGGAGGACAGCCTCAGGTATGGTTCCCTCCACCCCTGACTTATGTTGATTTGGGGTTATGCAGTGGCAGCTAAGGTAGAAAAGCACCTCCTCCTATGCCATGTCTTCAGGGTGCCTAGGGTCTGGAAAGTGGTCTGGAAAGCGATTCCATAGCAAGTTACAGGGTTGCCAACTCTGGGTTGAGGGGTAGAGCCTGGGGAGGTCAGGGTTTGGGGTGCAAAGGGGCCTCAGCATGGTATAATTCCATAAAGTCCATTGCTCAAAGCAGCCATTTTCTCCAGGAGATCTTGGAGATCTCCAGGTGCTGCCTGGAGGCTGGCAATACTAAGGGGAGGGCCAGTCCTGTAGATTTGAGGGGTAGAGCCTGGGGAGGGCAGGGTTTGGGGTGCGGAGGGACCTCAGTGGGGTAGAATGCCATAGAGTCCACTGCCCAAAGCAGCTATTGTAATAGCTGGGAAATTGTCTGCAGGGGAAATGATGTGCTGTGGCTGGGGAACCCAGTGATTTCTGGGAAATCTCCAGGCCCCACAGGGAGATTGGCAAATCCAGTGACCATTTAAGGGAAGATTGGGATATGTATTTTACCTCAGGACACATTGAATGACTCCGAACAGCAACAGCAAACTGTTTAGAATGTTAGAGGCAAAGGCCAATTAGGTTGCATATGCAAATTACCTCTGTGTTCCGACTGGCTACTGGGGGAGAGGAACAGCAAACTGTTTAGAATATTGGAGGCGAGACTCAGGCCAGTGAATAGGGACAGCTTCTGAGTGACACATCACGGAGCCAACTGATTTGGGAGTGTGTGGAATGTTCACACCAAAATACAATTATATATAGGAAGAGATAGTTTTCAATGAAGAATTCAAAGGGATATGATTTTGATTAAATTACAGATGCTTGGATTATACAGTTTATTATGTTGTCTTTTTAATACATTTTTATTGCTTTTAAACTCTACACACTTCAGGGAATAAGGGTAAGGGATCTTCTAACTAAAATAAGAGTTAGCAAGGATCATATAACGGTTATACAGCAATTTCTTGGTGTTTCCCTATTGTTTAGTTTTTAAAAAAAGAAATGGAGATTAGCTACAAATATTACTAGTTCAAGCAAATACAAGCATAGTGAATCATAGTGAGTGCATCTTAGTATTTCAATAGAAAATAAAAAAGAGATCTTAAATTCAGAGTTAAGCTATTTGTCGGTTTTCTTTCCTCTACGTTTGTTTTTGTCAAAGGTTATCTTAATTTTCAGTGGCTTAGGAGCTGCTTCTCCTAATTCTGTAGCATTTTTGTCCTCCGCTTTTCCTTTTTCTCCCACTGAACTTTGGTGCTGTTCCAAAAATGCTTTTGCTTTTATAACAGAGTCAATCTTTTCTTTTTTCTCTTTAAAGTTGAAGATAAGTCCTTCTGGAACAATCCATCTGTAGGGAGTGGATTTTTTCTGTAAAAACAATGTCAAATTTCTATATTGCTTCCTCCTCTTTCTCACCTCAAATGGAACATCTTTTAAAACTTTCACTTCTTTGATTTTCAAGGTTATTCCATTAGTTGCTTTCAGTATCATATCTCTTGTTGACCTTTTAGAGAATTTCACAAACACTTCACCAGGCAGCTTGTTTTTCCTTAATAAATTCTGGATAGGTACAGTATACCATATCCATGTCACTTTGTAATAATTCTGCTTTACAGTCTGCCACTGAAGCTAGTGCTTCACTTAAGATCTCTTTCAGGTTTTCTTTTTTTTCTTTCTTGAATCCCTTGAAATCTCAGAATATATGAAGACTTTTCCATCTGCAGTTGTAACAGCTGTTGTTTCTTGAAGGTCTTTTCTTTTTCCACTACCTCCAGTCTTTGGTTTAATGCATTTGTCTTATCATCAACCTTTTCCAGCTTTTTGGCTGTCTTCTCTGTTCTTATGCTAGCTTCTTTCAGTTCCTTTTGGAGAGCATCAAAGTTATTGTTAAGGTTAGTCATCTGATCCAGCAGAGGGTGCAGTGCTGCAGCAATCATCTTAGGAAAGTCTGTGGTTACTTCTGGTCTGGAGACTGGAGTTGTTGAGCTGGTAGTTCCTAAAGAAGGTTTCGCCCTGGACACTATTTTTTCAGCCCAATGAGACATGTTTACATTAAAAATAAAAGTTCTTTAAAGTCTCTGAAGATCTGTAAGTTACACTTTTCTTACTAATCTGCACGCCTCCCGACTAGTTTATCATTCTCCCAGCATAGCCGTCACTTTGCCCCTCGTTTTCTTCTTTTTATAGGGTATTCTTCCCAGGGTAGAGTTAACTCCTCCCCCTCACTACGTTTGGGGCTTCGGGGTGGCTCTGTGGTTTGCGCTTAATCACTTGCTTTGTTAAAGTGAGTATTTCACTCACGCTTTACTCCACGGCTTAAATCAGAAGATAGGGAACATCTTCTTTCGCCCGATCTCTTGCACGCTCACTCCGGCGTGCGTCTTTAAAGCCATGGCTGGTCTTGTGGTGGCGGGACCTGTCGGGGCAAAGAGGAGCCTTGATCCTTTGGCTGTTGCCTCAGGAGAGGCACCCCTCGCACCCCAGGCTACAAGTCCCTCTGTCAAGGAGTCTTTGTTTGATCTGTGCAAAGGCTGAACTTTCGGTAAGGGAGGATAAATCATCAATACTGATCCCTTTTGAATTGATTTTTCCCCCAATGTGGTTTAACCACATTGAAGACTGAGACTCCATCAGCATGTGAAAAATAAGGCTACCGTTATTATTCTTAAAATGTAGATGTAGCTAAAATTTGATAGTATTAATCCATGCTTTAGTTTCAAGGAGCCTTTGATTAGTTTCCAGGCAGATGGCCACATAAAGCACACACATGGGCAGGCCCAGTATTTTTAAAAGGAAGTTAGATTGTATTCTTTCCACTTCCTTATTGAAGGCCTTGATCCAAATAGGTACTCCATAAAGCAATCTTGCACTAATCTTATGATTGAATACTCTAATAGCTGTGGGAACATATTGATTACCCTTGGTAAAATAAAAACGGATAAGCGCAAGTATGTTGCAGTTCACAGCTTTTATCACTCTCCTGCTATGAGGAACCCAATTGGCTCTATAATGGAAATGTATTCCTAGGTATCTAAAACTTTTAACCTGTTCAATCCGGTTGCCTCTTATATTCCATATTGAGGGTCTCCACGCTTTCCCAAAAGCCATGAATTTTGAATTATCAAAGTTCAAGGTCAATTTATTTAGTTCACAGTATTCATAGAAGTGTGATAATAGCTGTTTCATTCCAATTTGCAAAAGGGAAAGTAACACTGCATCATCTGCCTATAAAAGCAGTGGAACATGGGTCGACCCAAGTTTGGGACTATGGCCATCTATGTCCTCCAAGAAAGAGAGCAAAATTTGCTGCTCTGTCATCCATACTTTAAGTTTGTTTGCCAGGTGTCCTGCATATAGTTTCCCCACAATAGATAAAAGACTAATGGGTCTATAGTTGCTTGGAAGTTGGCAATTTCCTTTTTTAAATACTGGCACCAATACTGCATTTGTCCACGCATCAGGCATTAGCCCTGTCTCATCTATTTCCATAAACAGAGTGGCTAAAAAGGGTGTCCACCACTCTGGAAATGTCCTAAGCATTTCAGGAGGAATTGCATCAGGCCCGAGAGCCTTCCCTGGCTTAAGGTGCTCAATTAGGGATTCTACCTCCTCAAGCTGTACTGGAGGCCATTCAGGACAGTCAGCCAAATTGATAACTGTTCCCTCTGGTAAGCGAGCTTCATCCTTATAAAAGATTGCTGAAAAATAGTCATGCCAATTGTTTGCAGAAATAGGACTATTCAGAGCCATTTTCTTATCCAAGGAATCTGAGACTAAAGCCCAGAATTTCTTTGTATCATTTTTAATTGTGGCCTGAAGAAGAAGATCCCAGCGTTTTTGTATCAACGCTTTTTGTCTATTTTTAAAAAATTGATTTAATTTACACTTAAGCTCAAAATATATCACTGGAGATCTTGGTAAATTTAATTCTCGATACTGCTGATAAATGGCACGTACCTGAGCCTTCATTTTTAGGCATTCATATTCAAACCACCCTTGTACACCTGACTCCTTAGGAGCTTGTTGTGCAGCTCAGTAAACAACCTGCTTTGGCTAGTTGTTTAAGACCAACACACACACACACACACACACACACACACACACACACACACACACACACAATGTGAATTGCCCAGCCTTTAACAGGCCCCAGAACATGGTTTGCATGCTATATTTTGACTTAGTCTCAAGTTATGCAGGTCTTCTGTAGGGTAAATGTTTTCCCTTTGTCCAGATATCACAGGCAGATGAGTGCATTGCCTTCTGACTGTAGGTGGGAGGAGAAAGTGCAACAAATTTGCTCCATTTTATTCACATTTTTACCAGAATGCCAGTTTTTATTTAAAATGAATTTGTGGTGCCATGGTAAAAATAGGCTTTTAAACATGGTAAGGTGCAAGTCTCACTATGCACAGGTAGCTCCTCATGATGCAGTTTGAAATGGCTGCTTTGTGGAATTGGAATGGGAATGGCTGTTCCTATTTAACCAAGAGAGCAATCCTAAGTAGGTCTGCTCAGACTTCTATGGAGGTCTATTCAGTAGGGTTTCCTCCCAAGAAATGGATGGCACTGTTACTGACCAAAAAGTATCCTAATCCTGTTAGAGCTTGAGAAAACACAGGGTAAATCTCACGTGCCTCATTCCGTAGATAGCATTACACTGACTGGTTAGGCAAACTGAAGACAATTCTGTCTCCTTTTCTCTTATGCAGATCCTCTTTTATGAATGAAGCAGCAAGCAGGGAAGAATGCAACCAGGACTTCTATGCAGAATGACAGCCTGTGTGCAATGAAATGACAAGTTGCGTCAAAGAAGAGGCCTGCTTTAGCCGGACTGAGATAAACAGGGTTTTTTCTTTTCTTTTCTTATTATTTGATTGCTAATGCAGAAAAATAAAACAAATATATAAGGAGAAAAAAAAAGAGGGAATGATTCCCCTCTTTTTTGGTATGTAGCAGTCTTTGGAGGTAATGAAGGACTCAGGGTGAGTTTGCCCAAGCATGCTATTGCTAGTTTATGCAACTACCTCTGGAAGTATCAGTCCTAAAACAGTAGTTGTGTTTTTCCAGTGACAGCCTACATTCATCTCTGTTCTTGTTAATACAAGAAGATTCAACAGAAATGTACAGTGCTTAGATTCTGTATACAGCTGATGAATCTCTTGACTCTTTAGAAATCACACCATTCATCTCATGTGTGCAGGATGCTGTGTTTGTTCAGGATTGAAGGAACAGCACTTGGTATGTATTTAAAGATGCTTTCATCTTTATTGTTACGTCACCTAATCTTGACTCAGATTAAGTCCTGCTTATTCAGATGGAAATATTTAACATAGCGGAACACTGAACATAAATTTAATGCACACTGCCCAAAGATAAGTAGCTGTTAAAAAATCTCACATTTTAGCCTTCAATAGAGGCAGTTGGGCTGCTTCACAAATGCATGCCCAGTCACTTTTTTTTTAAAACCCCCAAGGGGGAATTTTTATTATTTTTCATAAGACCACTGAACTACAATGAAAAATATAGGGAGGGACTACAACTAGGGATAAAGGAAAGATACCCACACTAACTAAAAACCCAAGAGAAGGAGATCATTTCTGTGTTAAGCTATATGTTAGTAATAAAAGTGTTAGTCACACAATATACTTGTAGAGTTCTTGTTTTGCTTCTATGTTAGTAAATTAATTTTTATGAGAGAACTTCTTGAGCATCTTCTTTGCTTCAAAGGGTGGTTTACAGAGTCCTGCCCTTACTTCGGTTTTCTGTCTCTAAAGTCATATACAGTTTTCACTGCTCCCGCTCCCACTTCACCCACAGAACCCTCGTCCGTTCCAGAAGTAGCAGAGTCATTTGATTTAGTTTCTTCATCTTTCAGGTCTTCCTCTGATCCCAGCTGACGTCTCAAAAACTCTTTAGCTTTCAAAATGGAGTCAATCTTCTCTTTTATTGTTGGTGTTAAAAATGACACCTTCAGGAATCATCCACCGATACTGAATTCCATTGGTTTGAAGAAATAAGATGAGCTCCTTGTAGCTTTTCCTCTTTTGACGTATTTCAAATGGAATGTCTTTTAAAGTTTTGATGGTTACATTCCCAGATTTCAGTGGATGTGGAAGTTGCCTTTAATATTGCATCTCTGGTCTGTCTTCTCGCAAATCTAACCACAATTTCTCCAGTCAGGCTATTTTTCTTTATATAATTGGAGCTATAGGCAGCTTCCATGACTTTTATTATTTCCTCCACTAATAAGCCTGTTTCTGGAGCAATAATCTCACCCAGAGTCTTTTTCAAATCTTATTTTTCAGTTTCAGGCACTCCTTGAAATCTAAGTGTCATATTAGCTTTTTCCATTTGAAGCTGTAACAAACGAGTTTCCTGAAGTTTTTGAGTTGTTTCCACATCTGTCACTCTTTTCTTCACTTTCTTATTTGTGGTGTTCATTTCTGTAACCTTTGAGCAAAGTTTTGATTTAATGTAGCCAGTTGCTGTTTAATACCACCGAGTTGCTCCATTACCGGCTTCAACATATCTGCTAGTAACTTCATGACGTCTGCTCCCTCTTCCGGTCTTGGACTCTGGCTGCCTGGTTTCGGTTTAAACTTTCCTCGGGAAGCCGCCATGTTCTCTCTTTGTTTACAATTTCAAACTGCTTTGTCAGGGCTCGAAAGACTCATCTTTTTGCTATCGGTACTCAAGTAAGTCTCTCAATATAGTCTCGCTGTTTGTTTCCCCCCTACCCCCTTCACTGCATTGATCTGTCTCTGTGCTCAAGAGGCGTTCCTCCTTGTGCACCGCTTTTCTCATGGGGGGGTACTCCGTTTTATCAAAATAGTCCATTTACTTCGAACTCATCTTCATTGTTGGTCCTTTCACAGACCTTGCTCTCTCATTCATTGTTCCGCTCAATCTCCTGCGCTTGTCCCGGTCGAATTAGCTTGTACCATATGGTCACTCAGCGGTAGGACCATCAGGGCGGAGGGAAGCCTCTATTCTCCGGTATTGAGCCATCGAAGAGGCTAACCCTCAAAAGCCCTCTGGCCTGGAACCTATCGCAAGCGCTCCATGGGGGTGCCGCTTGAGGCAGCACCCCTCCTTGCCGCTGGTGTGCTAATCGCCTCCCCGCGAACTGGGGAGAGTGACTGCCATCGCCAATCCGCCAACCGTAAGTCATGCTCAGTCACTTGATGAACATATCAGGCAGCGAATGCATGTGTGAATCAGCTGTCACAGATTAAATATCACTTTCATATACCTCACATCATCTCATAAAGAATGCTTTTTAGTGGAATCTATTTATACGACTGTTAACTTCTACTGTCCCCTGTAGATAGTGCAACCATGGCTGGCAATAACAGTTACAATAGTGATTTATTTCTATTCTTTTCTAGGCTGGGCTTTAGTAGAGCAGTACAATTGTGCTTTCATGTGTCTGAATAATCATGCATAGACTGTCTCTTTTTTATTATGCTGCATTGTCAGTCAAAATTGGAGTAGAATTTAAGGTAGAAACAATGAAAACTCTAATGAACTTATGAAAGTTACTAATTTATACTTTATTCCATCTAGTAAGACAGGGCCTTTACAGTTTTGGCACTTTGTCTGTGGGATGTCTGTGGAATTCTCTACCTGCAACCAAATTTGTCAGTTTTCTGGCACCAGGTAAACTTTTTTTTATTATTATCAGCGATTGCATTTGTGATTTGATTCCCCCCTTTAGAAAGTTCTCTGAATTCTATAGCTTTTCTATTTTATTTTAATGTCTATTGTTGACTATTCTGACTTTGATGTCTTACAGTGTCATCCTAAGAAGGTCAACTGAGGATTCTATTGAAGTCTGTTCAATAGGGCTTACTCCCAGGAAAGTGTTCTTAGGCTTGCACTGTTAGACTGTCCCTTTAGGATAGGATATATGATCATATCCATTGCGTTTAGTGGTTTCTGCTGCTGTTTTTTAATCTCACTCGATTTTATCATTTTTATGATATTTGTTTTAGTGATTAAAATTGCTTTGGGCTAATCTTTCAGACCATGGTGGTAATATTTTAAAATATTTTTCCACATGAGTTCTAAAATTTTAAATATTTTAAACAGATTTTAATATTTCTTTAAAAATGTAGATAAAAGACATACTTGTACACAAAAATGTGAAAAAATCCTTCAGCTATCTTATCTTCCCTCAGAATACTTACAGGGTCATATGGTGGGATTTTTAGATCTAGAAAAAAGTAGTGTCATAGTGACAATAGCAGAGGCATGTGATCAATTAATTAAAATAAGCAACAGGTTAAGAGGGCAGATGGTTCTTTTGTATTTTGCTGCCAAGTCCATCGGAAACCCCAAAGAAGATGATTTTTTAAATCAACAAACAAATATCCCCCCCCCCCCAGGCTAAATAGATCAGCTCTTGTCCAGTGACAATGGCTGGGCATGAACATGGTCTTAGGTTAACAGAAATCCAATAAGATATCACATCAGTTTGGGCTTTTTCTTTTCTTTTCTAAGCCACAGGGAGAATTGTTATGTGCCTGGGCACACAGAGCCTTTTTTTCTATCTCTGAGCTCTATTGTGCTTGGGTGAACAAAGCCAAGAGGTGCAATTTAAAGGTGCTGCCGTGACCTCCTGTGAGCAGCTCCATCCATTGTCGTCAGCAGATTTTGTTTTTCCCCACTGGGATCTCTCCTGATCATAAATATGTATGAATAAAAGAGTCTCCAGTGGGGGCTCACAACTAGCTTAGATAAAGTCCTTTCTAAATTTTCTACTTTCAGTTTCCTGGAATAGAAATTAGGGGACCACACCACCGGATTAACCCAGCTGGTGTTCCTGTTTTGTGCAGAATCATAATAATCATTATAATTATCACTTACCAAAGGGGGCTTATCATATAACAGCCCCTTTTGCCAGAGAGGCAGAAGGTGTGGGTGGAGAGATCCTTCCAACCACAGTGACTTGTGTCTTCATTCATTATTTTCCAAACAAGTCAGTGGAAAATTGAGGTCCCTGAGCAATTTACTGATTACTCTTCCAGTACAACAGAGTTGCATACATGTACACACAAACCATCACTTTGTCTGTTTCAGGTCTGGGACATAAAGCAGGTATGTTTGGGGAATGAAGGGATTTTTTTTTAAAGCCAAATGTTTTAAGGCAAAAGATGTAAGCAACCTTGCTTTTGAAGTATAGCAACCCTGAGCCTTCCTGCACAGCTCTTACTGAATTAATCTTTTTCTTTCTTTTCCTTCTTTGGCTCAGTGAATTGTGGTCAAGGCCATTGTAACGTGAGCACTCCCTGGGATGGGATTGGCTAAAGGAGTCGCCAAGAGGCCCCTTTTCACAGGGGACTAATTGCTTTAGACCACCAGTATTTGGGAGCTACAGATGTCTTCCTTAATTTGCCTAGAGAGCACAATTGGCCCCATCTGTTGCATTTTTTCTTCCCTCCTGGCCCCTCCTCTCTCTGCTGTCGCCTTCTTCCTCCTATCTGCAAAGGCCTAAATTGAAAACTCATCAAAAAGTAATACAAGAGCAGTTTGGCTGGAAAGCCACTGCCGAGGGGGCTTTGGCTTTAATAAATGGTCCCCTGCTACTTTTGCACATGGGCCGAAGACTGGAGAAAGAAGCAGGGAAACAGAAATTACCTGGAGGGAAAATGGGAGTGAGTGGGGAGAAGTTAGAAACTAACACAACCAGATGGGATAGTGGTAGGAAGAATATTTGATGTCATCCTTTCATGGGGGTATAGACAGGAAACTCCCTGTGTTTTTTTAATAGATGCACAGAAAAAAATTAGATGGCTTTTGAAAACCTCAAAGTGAGATGGTTGCTGTTGCTTACATGTGAGTTGCTTTTCTATTAAGCATGCCCTCACACACTAGTACTGGCCCCGGACAGTACTGTACAGGTTGTAGAAACAATGGATAAAGTTGTGTAAGCTTGATTCTTGGCTGCACCACTTCAGACTGCAGGTGAGGGCTGCCGTGATAGAAAGCTCCTGTACAGGCTTTTCCCCACCAGCAGTGGACATATGAAACAAGAATGTCCAGGAGAAGGCTAGGCTATAACTCTTCCCTGGACATCTGGAAGGCATATTTGAGACAAAAGATCATTACATAATGAAAGGTATTCTTAGAAAAATATTCTTTAGCAGAGATTAAAGCAGCAGAGCAATGAAATAGAGTCAGAGTCCAAAGAGCAATTACTTTACTTGACCTAACAGGGAAAAAGGTAAATGGGATTTAAAACAACAGACTCTAAATCCTACATGTTTGCAGACAGAAGACTACACTAGAAGAATAGCGTCTCTAAGCAAAAACAAAGACAGGGAAGAGACCCCAATATCCAAAATAGCCAATACATTGATTCCAATCACAACGCTTAAGTTCAGGTCATTTAACTAAGACCTCCTACAAGATTTGCAGACTTTTCTCACTTGATAACAGATTGGTTACAGTAAACACATGTGACTTCCTGTTGACTAACAAACAATGTTTGCTAAACCCACACCTGAGGTCTAAAGTGGGAAAGTCCAAAAACACATTTATTTCTTTGCCCACTGCTTTTAAGAACTAAGCCATTCGGAGTCCCTGTACAGATTCTGACTAGAAATGCAGTTTTGAAAACGTACTCTATGAAGATATCCCAAAGCTGTCCTCAAAACTGCTATTGCCAAGGAAACGCCTGCCATCCCCAAGGGATGAGTCAACACAATTTCTTTCTCCCTTGATCTCCCCTCCCTTTGTCAATGAAGGCCTTCATCTCTAAAAATGAAAATAGCACAGGGCTGTGACGAAACCAGGAGAAGCCTGAAACAATGTTTGAAACATTCTGAATCAAATTACTGATGTATTGCAATGGCCTTTGTATATTAGTAATAAATAAACCTGAGACTCTGAAATATCTAAAAAGAGCTAGGTCCCACCAGGTTGGTATGCTTGGCAATGCTCCCTCTAAGCTGTGGAGT
The DNA here is from genome assembly GCF_001447785.1 of Gekko japonicus. NCBI lineage: Eukaryota > Metazoa > Chordata > Lepidosauria > Squamata > Gekkonidae > Gekko > Gekko japonicus. The sequence continues at coordinate 633,726 of NW_015174292.1, forward strand.
CTTGCGAGCAAAAATTCTACTTTGTGAGCTACTGGTATTACAGTTGTGAGCGAGCGATTTGGCCACTGCAGAAATTAGTCTGCTCTGGAGCCATCCTTCCTGAGCCAAGACAAAAACGTGTGAGCCGGAGGCTAAAAAACTGTGAGCTAGCTCACACTAACTCAGCTTAGAGGGAACAGTCATGCTTGGTGATATTGTTGAGGGCAAATGAAGTTTATTTAGAGTGACAGCAATGTTTCCTGAATAAAAGTACACATTTGATCCAATTTGACAGCAATTCTCCCATATTACTGGCCGAATTCAGACTGGCAGTTTGCAGCGCTATGGAGTCGCTGCAAAGAAGACCCAGAACAGAGACGTAAAGGCTTGGTCCTGGTATTTCTGTTCACACAGCAGCAAATGAAGCGGGAGGATACCGTGGAGGTAGTGCAAGGGAGCGTTGGCACTGTAGGGCCGCCCCTGGCAGCTATTGGGGCTGTTTCGGCGCTCGGCTGCAAGCGCCTATGCGCATGGGCGCATCAGCAAATAGGGCAGGATCACGCAGGCGCCACCAGCATTGGAACAGCTGGCGCTTAATATCAACACCTCCTTTGTTCCCGCCTTACAGCGTTTGTGTTCACACAGTCAGGAACCGTAATCAACCCGCTCTCCACACGCTCTCTGCCCAGTTTTCTACCACTTCCAGGAGGTACTTTTGTGAACCCGCCCCTTTGCGCTGCTACTCAGTCGCTCCTGAAACATTTCCCTGTTGGGCCAAACTGCCAGTCTGAACTCGGGCAATTAATGGGGAGTGGGAGACCTTTTGACACTCATGAAAACGTTTGTTAAAACGACTCTTCCCCTTTTGGCTTCACCCTGCACTCAGCACCTTAGCAGCTAATACATTATATTTTTTGGACATATTGGAAATGACTACATCTTTTTATGTAGAAATCAGGAGAAGAAAAACAATGGTAAATGTATATTATATACGGTCTCATTAAAATACATCCACATTGATAACTGCAGGATTACTCGCACTGATACAGGTCTCTTAGCCACCCTGTTTGGAACTACATGGGATGTCTTTTGTAAACTGCAAGTGAGAACTGAGTATAAACATGAGTTTTGAAGCAACTAATCCTCTTCTCCACCCCCGCCCCTACTTATCACCCTAACAACCCCAGAGATAATGTAGGTAAAGTGATAGCTTTTTAGAAGCAACATATGTTGAAGAGTAATTAATCTGCCAACCCGAGTCTCATTTTCACTCTTGACTAAATCCCTATCTGAACCTAGTACAAACCAATATGCGAGTCCCCTCTTAGGGATATATCATCTCTACTTCCATAGAGATTATTTGTATTCCATAGCACAGATCTGTCTTTATTCCATGCAGCCAAATTATATTTTGGGGGTCTCAGTGCATAGTATTCAAACAACACAAACAGTGATGTTGTCCCTTCCTGCTATGAGGTAAAATATTGATAAGCTTTGGAGTATTTCTGACTTTGACTTTAGCAATGTTGGAGCAAGTGCTGCGTGGCTTCTTCCCATATTGCTCAGTAATATCACACCACACAGAAGAACTCTGTGCCATGATTCTTTCCAAAGCCGGTGTCATCCCTCCTATTAAATGGAATAACAGTAGCATTCTATGGAGTCACTGCTTGGATCTGACCGAGTGTTTCCGTAGATGGAACAATTTACATTCACAGAGTATAACTTTCTTGCCCCGATTCCTGCTGCAGCCCAAAATGCCCCTGTGTCTGACAAGTACTAATTCGACCCTCCATGTGTCACAGCCAGTACCCAGTTCCCTGTCTATGCAAATCTCCAGAGTTTTCAGCCAGTGGGAGACTGTGGGTTGAGCTGGAAAATGGACAATAATGGAAAAAGTCTTCAAATATGTCTCAGACCTTTTAGAGAGTTGAGTAGACAGGGCTCAGACATCAACAGAGCTAAGCATTTAGGGCTCAAGTGCCTACAAAGAGGCAGGGTTAGGTTAGGTATCCTATGATAGACAGGCTAGGTTATCCTCAGAAAAATAGTGTGTTAGTGACTTGTGAGGTAATTGAGAAAAATCCTCAGAATCAAGTCAATAGTGTTTCAAGAGTCTGAGATTCCTGGCTTTAGTGAGCCATTACAACTAAAATCCATCCATCTCTCTCTCCAACAGAAACAGCCTGTCATTTTTGTACCCTTGAATGTGTGATACTATCTGCAACCCTTCTAAAGCAGAGCTTTGGTTCCCCTTAGCTGTAAATACTTGCCCATCCGACCAATCTTCATAAGCTCTTCTAAAGAAAAGACAATAATGTATTCGTATGTTGTTGAAAGAAAGGGTGTGGTCAGAAGGGCAGGTTACCGTGGCAGTATTTCAGCTTTAAATAAGGGGCTTGAGTTTGGCACACTTTGCATCAATCAAACAGCATCCCGTAAGCTGGCATCAGAGTACTGTGGCCCAGGCCCGTGGTTGGTCGTTCATATTGCTAACATGCTGCAACCATGGACTCATGGCTGGGTTGGTCATTTTTTCCCAAGTCCCACTGTGCGTGCACAGAAGCAGAAATGTGCACATGCACTTCTGGCAGCTTTCTATGGGGGCACTGAAGTGCACATTGGAGTGGGTTGGAAAAAACAAAACAAAATATGTGCTGGAAACGTAGCAGAACGATCACACCACTCATGTGTTTCTATGGCACACCTGGGAGATCAGACACCCATAAACCCGTCATGGAAGCACCTTGCTGAGGTAGCCACTGGAATTTGCTGGTGGCTATTTAATTTGCGTGGGAGTCATTTTACCACGAGGTGGGATGACCAGGGCACGGGAGCCAGATGTGTGTGTTTTGATCACGGCCATTTGGTCCAGAGGAATAGCTATGCTGGGCCTAACTACTCATGTGATCACACCGAAGGTGTCAGTGTGAATCACTCCAGGAAAGGGGAGGGGGAAACGAATAGAAATATTCTCAAATACTTGTGCAGTTCCCCCCAAGTCCCATCTGTAACTGCAGTACTTTAGCCAGCACAGTTATTTTAATATTTAGCCTTCCTGACAAACTGCAAACACACCATGATCTCAAGTGATTGGGTCACAGCTACTGGGTATGTGATGGGGGAACTCTAAGGCAGCATCTTGCCAATACAGCCCCTTCAAACGTTGTTCCTGGGGTCAGAAGCATCATTCCAGGGGAGGAATTTGGGGCTGCAGCAAGAGGGGGAGAGACAATAAAGTCATTACCTGAAGGCAGAAATTGTAGTGCCAGTGTGGTGTAGTGGTTAAAAGCAGCAGACTCTAATCTGGAGAACGTGGTTTGATTCCCCACCCCTCCACATGCAGCCAGCTGGGTGACCTGGGTCAGTCACAGTTCCCTCAGAGCTGTTCTCTCAGGAGCAGTTCTGTCAGAGCTCTCTCAGCCCCACCTACCTCACAGGGTGTCTGTTGTGCAGAGAGGAAGGGAAGGCAATTGTAAACTGCTCTGAGAATCTGAGTGAAGGGCAGGGTATAAATCCAGCCTCCTCCTCCTCCTCCTCCTCCTCCTCCTCTTCTGTCTATGGCAATGCTCCATTGACTCTAAATTACTAATCTCATATTTCAGGTGTTACCCAATAAAATGAGAAGGGACTTTGCTGGAAAGATCTGAAGATTCTTTTCTAGCTTGATATGAGGTTCCATGAAGTGCCAGAGACATCCCTTCATTTCAAAACCAGTATAGATGCTTGGTTAGAATGTGGAATTTAAACTGTTAAGAAAATATCTCTATGACTTCATCGCTAAATGTAGACAGAAGCTACCTTTCCCATCCAATAACAGTTGGCTTTTAGACATACATATTGTTTTATGATCTGAATAAATAATCCTTCGTATACATGTGCAGTCTGCATTTCACCTATCAGAAAGCAGAGATTCTGAGTATTTCACTAACGATTTGGCCATCAATTCAACATCCAGACAATATGCTTTTGCCTAGACCTGTTCTTCCTCCATTGGACTTCATGAACAAGCAACACACAGCTAATACCACCTTTTTGATAGTGACTGTTTTGCCAAAGATGTCTCTCCTGCAATCAAAGTACTATTTGTAGGAGGACTTTTCAGACACCCTTGATACCAGGAAAGTGAAGATGCATATAAAAAGAAATGTGAACACCTTGCAGCTCTTTATTTGGACATGCCAAGGTTTGAACCAGGGACCTTCAGTACACAAAACATGTATTCTATTTCTGAGCCTCAGATAATTCTTTTACTACCTAATTCCTTTGTTGCCTAGGACAAAAGTACAGCTAGGTACACCAGTGGTAAGGATATGAGAAGTTATAGCTTTACCTATTGCCTCGCATCTGGCCAGCCACTACTGTACTGCTGATGATGATCATCATCCTGAAGCAAATGGAAAATGGTACTGAAGAATCTTACTATCTCCAGAATGTTGGAGAATTTTGCTACCAGAACAGAATAGGATAAGACAGTAAAGGTACACTTGGATTTTACCACCAAGAAATGCCCCATGAGTGAGAAGTTTCCAAATTTGGTTTAGTTTAGTTTAAACTAATTCCTTCATAGAAATTCCTTTCCCAGTTTGCTGCCACCAAATTAGCATAATGAACAATCAGTATTTTACAATCGCTTTAAAGCTTAATCTCAAACTTCTGACTGCTTGCTCCAGGGAAGAAAAGAACTGTGTTATTTAAAGAGATGGAGAGAGAGAAGAAAAACCTAACCAGCAAGAGAAGAAATAGGTTATCAGTTTGGAAAGATCTCAGACCTTTTGCCGATAACAAAGGACTATGAGTTTGACATTTCCAAGCAAGTTCTGTGTCATGAGATCTCTTTAGTGACCTTGCTATACAGAAATTGCTACAAATACTTCTCTATTTCAGTGGCCCCAGGAAAGGGTAGGGGCTTGGTCACTTATCGGAGCAACTGTCTCCTTGGGGACAAGGTGTAAATGACCTTCCCCGAGTGAGTCATTGGATAGTCTTGGATAGGTTATATGACTTCCTACTGGGGTGACCCTGTGTCTGCCTTGGTTATTGAAAACACTGATTCTGTTGCCACTTTTCTTTAAGGGACAGATTTCAGGAAAGATATAAAACCAATAGCTTCTCTCCTTTGCTTTCTCCTTTGATGGACCTTGATGAAATTGTTCAAAAGATGTCGTAAGTCCAGCTGGGCTTGGTACTTAGAGCAAAGGGGCTGAAATCACTGAAAGAAAGAGAAATAAGGTCCACCCTTTTCCAGGTAACTAAACTGCAATATCAACAGTAGGGAAAAAGCAACATTGCTGTGAAATAACACAACAAAGGAAGTAGGTTTAACTGCATGCTAGTGAAGAGTAACTGGGGAAGCTACTAACTTTTATCCTAACAACCCCTGGGATAATAATTAGCTCAGGGGAGAAAAAGCTTTGGGTTTTTTGTTCACTGGCTTGGGGGGGAAAGCAAACAGAGGCTTTTCTCATTTGAAGATCAATGTGAATCCCAGAAAATCCCATTATTGCCCCTTTGGATTGGTAGCCTGAGCAGTTCAGTATTTCCTCTCCCCACAGCAACAACTTTCACCCCTTCATGCATCTTGTAGCTCTTTGAGATCTAAATTTTTGGGATACTCTGCTGCATACACATACAACTTCAAGTTCTTTGAACTGTACCCACTAACTCATAACTTGCAAAGCAACTTGCAAAGCAAACCTCCTGCACCATCCCTCCAGACTTTCTGGCAGTAGGTGATGTGAAAGATCTCTGCCTGCAACCCTGGACAAGCTGTAGCTGGTCTGATTAGACAATACTCTGATGGACCAAGGGTCTGATTCAGTATAAGGCAGGTTCACATGTTCATGTTCTGCTTGTTAAAAAGAGTAAATAAATAGATTTATATCGGTGGAAACTGAGATTTCAAAATGCAAGTAAACTGGAACAATGTTGATTTTTTTTATATATGCATCAAAGTTCTGATTCAGTGTGAGAATCATGGCCACCAGCACTCACAGATTTTTGTTAACTCCTGATACACAGAAGACCAAATTTTTTGTTGTTCAGTCGCACGGTCGAGTCCGACTCTTCGCGACCCCATGGACCAGATCACGTCAGGCCTTCCGGTCTTTCGCCGTCCTCTGAAGTTTGCTTCTACCATTAAATGAAAATCTGGGTTTCTAAAGTTCTCAGGGTTTCCATGTCAATAATAATGTAATGTTATGTTATCACTGAACATTTCATCAATATCATTTTAGAGTGCTCTGTTTTATGAACTTTTATGCCCTAGTTTGCGTTTATTGGCTTTTTTTGTTTACACAATGTGATTCATTGACTTGGTTTGATTTATTTCTGTTATTTATTTGGATTGCTGTATTAATATACTTTTATTAGTATGATTTCTTTTTACTAAATGTATTGTCTGTGTGCTTGGTGTTTTTTTAATTGTTGCGAGCTTCCTCAAGAAAGGCTAGAGAGGCAACATATAAACAAACGAACAAATAAATAACTGTGGTAGAGGATTATGCACATATGAGCATCCCTCCTCTCGCTTTCCCTCTGTGCTCCCAGAACCACAACATCTTCCCTTGAGATCAGGGTCTATGCAGCTCCCAACCTGTGATTTCTTGCTGGCATTGACAACACTTTATAATCATTTTCACAGACCTCAAACAAAGTTTGATACATTTTTGAGTAGTAACAGATGATTTGGTGATATTTTGGACAACAACATGAACCAATCTATAAAGCCCAGCTTGTGTTAGTGAACTTTCATCCTATCAATGTGAATTGTTTCACTAAAAAATTCAAATTGGCAAACAAGTGTACATTAGTTTGTTTCCTCAGTTCTTTTGGTCTGAGTAGCCAGGAGAGATTTGAAATACCCCAGACATTTCACAGGCCTTTGCATAGGGTTGCCAACTCTGGGTTGGGAAATGCCTAGAGATTTGGGGGGTGGAGCCTGCAGAACCCTATCTTTGGGGTTGGCAGCCCTACCTTTGCTCTGGGTTTCTCACTGTTCTGGGCTAGGAGCCTCTACTTGGGAAGTCTTTATTATACATACATACATTCATGCATGCATACATACATATATAACTGTTTTTTAACTTGTGGTATTGTTTTAACAGTGTTCAGTTAACTAAGCAGTAATTCATTAGATGTTCTGCTGTCATTAGCTCTAGAAGTTGACACATAAGGGGGAATTTCAGACAGGTGCTTTCTCCCGGTAGGGAACCGATTCTCAACCGGGTGCTGGTCTGTCATTTCAGACAGAACCCGATTGAGAATCGGTTCCCTACCGGGATGAAGTGGCATTTCACACAGGGAAGCCTAAAAAAATAGGAACCGGGAGGGAAGCGTTTTACCTGTCAACCGCTTCCGAGGAGGCTCCCGTTCCCTCTCCCGATTCCAATACGCTTCTTTCCCGCCTTTTTTCAGCCGCGCGGGCTTTTTTTTTTTTTTTGAACGTTCGGGTTATATCGATATATCGATATAACGCTATACCGATCCCATTGGAATACATTGGAATACTGGTATATCGATATATCGCTATAAGACGGACTTTTTAAAAAAAAAAAACGTGGGGAAACAAAGCGGTGCGTGTGTGAAACGCCGAACCGCTTCTGAATCGGCTCCTTTCCGGTAGGGGCAAGCCGTGTGTGAAACGGCAGCCCTCTACCGGTTCATCTGCAAACGGAAGACTCCCGGCTTGAAACCGGGAGAAGACGGGTAATGTGAAATTCCCCATATGCTGCCTCACATGCATGCAACATTTACAATTCAGCATAGGGCCACAGATAAGATGGCTAAATGGGCTAAAATCCATGGTAATCATTTTTTAAATTGGAACAAACTTTATTTGAACTGCATATGTATGGACTGTCCTTTAGTCATATGAAAGCACATTATACCTTTAAATCCATAAATTCATAACTGACATTCCCAGCACTATGTACAGCTTTAATTTAGTTCTCCCAATGTCAAGTCCAAAGACTTTTATGTTAGCAACTTTTGGTGTAAAAATAATCTCAATGAAGTCCAAAGAAGTGTATTTAACTTTTATGTTAGCAACCTTTGGTGTAAAAATAATCTCAATGATTTAAACCTGGAGGGGGGGCATGAAATCTGAGTTTTAAAAAAGCCTCCAAAAGATCATATTCTTTTATGGTCAATTAGTTAGCAGAATGATTTCCTGCCTTCCTTTTTCACAGGTATCTGTCCAACAGTAGTTTGTAAAAAGGATATTACTAAAATGTTGCACACATGCACATATGTAAACACAGAGAATTTTGATAGTATTATCAATACTTCAGTGGATTAATTCAAAATCACTGAGGTGTTTTACCTTAGAATTTTGCTTTAGATGAAATCCAGTGACAAGCTAGAAATGTTTCTAATCTTACCAAAGCTCATTTTGCTTTTCTTGAAATTTTTAAATGCTGTCTCTGTGAAAGAACTTAACATTTTCATTGGCAACTCAAATTTTGCTACATGGGGTGGGGGCAGGGGGGAGGGGGAGAGAGAGAGAGAGAGAGAGATCACAAGTATGCAAACATAAGAAAGCAGGGTGCCATCTAAACTGTAGGACAGATGGTGTGAATAGAGATTGCAATAGATGCTTCCTGGATGAAATGCTATAATCATGTGCATCATTCAGATACTCAAACTACGGCGATATTTCCCAGGCCAGCAAGAAACCCAGATTACTGGTTTGGGGTGATACTCCTTCATAGATTAAAATTCCTATTTCAGTAATTAAGTCTGACTACCTGTGCTCATGGCTCAACACTGAGAGTGAATGCAAACAAAGAAATCTGTGACTGGACCTCTTGCTAGGCTTGCCATTTGCCCAAATCAGAGAAAGAAAAAAAATATTATTTCTGCACAGTAAACATTGGTGGGGTGCAACCATGGTTGAGTCACTGTGGTACATTTATGGCTGGAATTTACCTGTGTGGACATGGAGAATTGGAGTGAGCAATTTACATTCAGCAATACAGAGTAAGAAAAATATCATTTTTGCACAGTGAACATTGGTGAGGTGAAACCTTGGTTGAATCACTGTGGTCCGTTTGTGGCTGGAATTTGCCCAACTGTGGCAGGTAAACCCCCACACTCGGCTGGAATCCCCTGCCCATGAGAAAATGAGTAACAGGAGGGAAAATGGCCAGAAAACAACTTTCAAAATGTTGAAGTATGGTATTCCTAGAGCATCACCATGAAGTGAAGTAACATCCTCCCCAAACTCCACTGTCCCCAACACTGCCCTCAAAATCACCTGACATTTACCAAAACAGTGCTGGCAACCCTACCTCCTGTCATTTCTATTTTCACTCTCCTTCTACATTATCTATCATAGTTTTAAAACAGCACTTGAAAACAAAAGCCAAGACAAAAAGTTCATCTAATGAAATAAATAAATTAGTACTAGCACAACTACTAAATGAATAATTATTTCCTGAGTAATAATTAACCAAAGAGATGAATCCTATAAATCAGAGGAAAATGAGAAGATATAGTCAAAATAATTATATTTTAAAATAACGGCGCAAATCTCACCCTGGTTATTAATTAGTTAGTCCTAGACAAGCCACTGTTTTTAAACCCTGTGTAGGCCCTATGGAGCTGCTGTGGCTCAAGTGGTTAAGATGCTGAACTGCAGGCTGTGGAAGGTCAGTAGTTCAGTAGTTCAAGACCTGGGTGCCGCATGACGGAGTGAGCTCCCGTCTCTAGTTCCAGCTCCTGCCAACCTAGCAGTTCGAAAGCAAGAAATTGCAAGTAGATAAATAGGTACCACTTTGGTGGGAAGGTAACAGCGTTCCGTGTGCCTTGGTGTTTAGTCATGCCGGCCACATGACCACGGAAACGTCTTCGGACAGCGCTGGCTCTTCGGCTTTGAAACGGAGATGAGCACCACAACCCTAGAGTCGGATTTGACTGGCTTTCGAATAAGGGAACCTTTACCTTTACCTTAGACCCTATGTAACACAAGACACAAGTGTGTTTAGCTGTACATAAGGGGAAAGGATACAGTTGTACCATGAAGTGAAGTAACATCCTCCCCAAACTCCACTGTCCCCAACACTGCCTTGTTGCTGTATCTGATATCCACTAATTGGAGGTCCAAGCTGCATAGGACATATATAAAAACATGGACGTTTGTTACGGTAAGGGAACATAGCCAGTGGGCAGGATCCCATCTCTCCTAGTAATCACATGCATAGGCTTTGATCTCAGTCCCCTATCTGCAATCTGGGTGCAGCAATAGTGGCAAATTTGGATTTCTGTGGTATTGCATCTGAAGGTTATGAAATAATCCAGCATACTATATAAATGTATATATTATCAGAATAATGATGTTTTATAGTACAGAACCACCCAGAAAAAATTAAAATAGAGCTCTATTATACCATCACTTTGCTCCTATTTTATGTCTGGAAACAGCATCACATATAATCTAATTTTCTCATCACATTTTAAATGTGTTTGGGTGCTGCCGTCATTCACTTTTCTCTCTTGTGGTGTGTTTTACTTTAGTGGTGACTGGTTGCAACAGAATGGACGTTTTTGAATGAGTGGCTTCCAAGTGCTCCTTTATACCTTCCACAAGTTATAACTAAGGCTGGGTCTCGTGAGAGAAGAATCAACACTATAAGCTCTTAGAAAGGTCTGAGTGTCTTGTAGATTGTCTGAAGTGGACGTGCTTTGCGAATGCTGTTACCACAGCTTACATTAGCAGCTGAAGGGACTTTGTCTCTTACTGATGCCCTGGGCTGACCTTTAACCCCTGCATCTTCCCTCTGTAAAGATCTGAAGGCTGTGCGACCACAGTCCTACGAAATGGAAAGGGCTTTTGTGTGCTGAAGAAAGAAGAACACAAACATGGTGTGTTCTCAAAAGAAACAAAAATGAAAGAGAAAAAAACAGTCCCCCAGGACAGGGGCTGGAAACTGCTGTTGGAGAGAAACACACACACATACACAACACAGAGAGAGACAGGTTGTTACATATGCACCAGATGACAGCACCAAACCCAGTATTTGAGTTTAGAATTTTGTATTTAGATTTCTGCATAAACAAAAGTGCTTTTAAAACTCTTTACAGATCGCAAAAAAGAAAAGAAAAAGAAAAGCCCACTGTCATGACTGATTAAAATGTTCTTCATGAGTTCCAACTGGTTTGCAGCAGAGATTATAACCAGAAACATAGTTAGGCATTTAACAAACCTGGGATTATTTATTTATTTATTTATTTATTTATTTAATTTCTATCCTGCCTTCCCCAACACATGGGCTCAAGGTGGGTTACAACAAATAAATAAAACAATTACAACATAATTCAAATTAAAACCTATAGAACCCCCAATTTACTAGGCTAATAGTTTACTAGCTCCTAGAAAGTCAAAGAGTTTACCCTTCTCCAGCCAGCTAGTCTGGTTTACATGGAAAGTACAACATTAGCAGAGAAATTTGACATTCAGAAGTACAATTAGTCAGTGCCACAAACTCCTGCTGTATGAACCATGGCGTATGAATAAATAAATATTTCCTGTGGTGTTTAATGGGTTTGAGCTGCTGGAATTTTCTGAGGCATTTTTGTAATTGAATTATGTTGTTTTTTAAAATTATTGATGGTAAATTGTCATGAGACACAACAAATGTGACAAACAAAGACAAATTTTAAAAAGTGATTCTCAGTGTTTTCTTATACACAAAAGTAAATATGGATTGAGGCTGAGATATTGGCTAGCAAATGGGGTATGTGAACTCTTTCCTGCTCTTATCTTTAATTACTCTCCAATGCCCTCTTTTTAGATTAAGCCCCTTGGCTCAGATGTTATTAGGCATCATTGCACTCATAATGATACCATAATGATTCCTTGCTATCCATGAGTAAGCTTCCCCTTTATTGACCCCGGAGGATTACCCAATTTCCCCCCCCCCCCCCCAGGAACTGAGGAGCAGGACAAAAAAAAAATGGCCTGCACACAGTGACTATTAGAGACTAGGGAAAGCAACCTACAGTCTCATCTGGAAGTTACATCACACCCTCCCCAAATTCATCCCTACCCATGTACACCCCTAAATCTCCTGGCATCTGCCAAATCAGTGTTATGCCCCCTTTCCCCAAGAAGTGTGAAGGAGAGCCCAATCCATGCTTGACAAGTATACTACAGAAGGATTCTTCAATATGCTGATAAGCCAGTTCCTAAAGTGAAATGTGGTTGGAAACTGGTTCAAGCCACCACTAATCCCCACACAAAGATTCCCTCTGTACCCACCCACCCCCGGTCCCAGTCTTCCAACCCAACTGTTATTTGACAACAAATAATATGACTTGTCCAAGCTCCATTGGCTCTTAGGATAGATAAAACCCCCAAAACTGTGTCCTCCTAGCTCCTTCCTATAGCCCTGCTTTGAAATCCCTCCTTGATTCTCAGAGTATGATGTGGAAAATGCCCTTTGAACATGCTCAAGAGCATTCTTTATTATTTGTTCAACTATTTGAACAGAGAAATGGTATAAGTATTTGAATGTGCTGGGAATGTAGCTGCTGTATTGAGCAGATTCTGAATTTTGTTTCTGACTAGTCTTTAAAGCAGGAGTGTTCAGGGGTCGTTTCGTAGAAAAAGAGCTAGGGGGACTCATTAGCATAACTCATTAGCATATGTCACACCCCCTGACATCACCGGAAGTGTGTCATAAGGCCACACCTCCTGACATCACCGGAAGTGTGTCATAAGGCCACACACCCTGCCCCCAACGGTCCCGGCCGCCACCGCCGGCCTTGCAGCTCCACTGCCGAGCCCCATGAGGGGCCCGGCAGTAGACCTGCAAGGCCGGCGGGAGTGCAAGGAAGCCCCGCGAAGGCCCTCCCTGTCCCCAGGTGGGGAGGAAGCAACTTACCCTCCCTCTTCTCCTGCCTCCTCCTGGCTGAATGAGGGCCGGAAGCGGGGCGGCCGGAAGTGGGGGGCGGGGCTTCGTCATGTGCCCCGCCCTCTGTACCTCACCCGGGGGAACTGCGATCCCCCGCGATCCCCCCCGAAATGACCTCTGGGAGTGTCAAACATAAGGCCCAGGGGTCGGAACCGGCCCATCCAGGGCTCTTATGTGGCCCATGATCAACTGTGCAAGGGAGGAAGTACTGGGGGGAGTGGGGGGAGCCACTCCATTGTGGCTTCAGCATGGCAGAACAACTTCGTCTGTAGCAGTCAAGCATCATGGGAACATCTGCCCAGTGCTGCACTGCTGGCTCTCCTATGTGGGTTTTCCTCTGCACCCCCCTCCCAGGCCATGGGACTTTGTGGTGAGGATAACCAACTCAGAGCTTACCAGCTGCTGTCCTTTATACAGTTTCTATCTCCAGTATCTGGCAATACGTTTTAAGGCACACATGGCCCAGCCCAACAAAGTGACATTTATGTCAGATCAGGCCCTCATAAAAAAATGAGTTTGACATCCCTGATTTAATGGCTTTAAAGGCAGTAAATAATACACTGACTTTCCTACAACTAGATCTGTTAGACAGAATTCCTGTCTTCAGATGTTCTGCATTGCACTAATCACAGATGATGAAGAAGAGCAGGTTTTTATACCCTGCTTTTCTCTACCCAAAGGAGTTCCAAAGAAGCTTACAATCATCTTCCCTTCCTCTCCCCACACGAGTCACTTTGTGAGACAGGTGGGGCTAAGACAGTTCAGAGAGATCTGTGACTGGCCTAAGGTCACCCAGCAGGCTTCATGTGGAGGAGTGAGGAATTAAACTCAGTTCCCCAGTTCACTGCTCTTAACCACTGCACCACACTGGCTCTCATAGACATTCAACTGTGTTACCTATTATAAATCCAAAACCTTTATAAGGTATAATTTTTCACAGTTAATTGTAAAAAACATTTTTTACAATTAATTTACAAACCCTCAACCACCTTAAATAACTGATACATAAGAATATATTGAACATGTAGTTAAATTACTATTAGAATCTCACAATTGTTAGAATCTCAGTTGATTACCACTAATATTCTGAGAATCTGTTTAGGAAAAATCCCCCAGTATAATTACTATGCAGAGAAAACTTATCTGGTTTATTAAATAGCCCCATCCTAAGCAGGTTTACTCAGAATCCTACTCAGGTATATTCAATTGGGCTTACTCCAGGACAATGTCCATTGGATTACACTGTAAATTCCTTATTTATATTGTTCTACTGAGTCTCAAAAGTTCTAAAATGCTGACTAAATTTGATCTTCCTTAGCTGAACTGATGGTTATTCTATATTTTTAATCCAGTTGGTGGTAACATCTGAATCCTGAAATATTAAGCACCACTATCTCTGTTTTCCTAAGAGGAACTGCGAAACATAAGAAACATTTTACCTTACCCCCCAAAGTGATTAATCCAGCTAAAGTGCACCTCTGTGCATAGCCAGGGGCAATGTAAGAACAGACCAGCATGAGTTCCTTTGTGGGATCTCCTTTTCCCTCAGGTTTCTAAAAACAATCCACCATCCTATCAGGAAGAAAGTACATATCAATTTGCAAACATTTATTTCCTAACTGCTCCTGGAATTTTCCCATTGTATTATGTACTTTTCCTTTCTTAATTTTACATATCTTGACAAACCCATTTGTTCATTCACTACTTTGTCTCTTTCCGCTGTGGGTTTGTTGTCGGTGTATGAAAATATACTGTATTATTCACTATTTTGGGTTATGTGGCAGCACAGTCCACATGAGACTGTTATCCAGGCCCATATCTTGGGATCAACTATGTGTGATGTTTACTTATGCGCTTCTTTTTGGAACCTAAACGTTAGGTCCATGTTACTTTCATAAGACTTGCATAATGTGCAAGTGCAACGTGTGTGTGTGTGTGTGTGTGTGCCTGCATGAAATACACTGTGTGCTCTCTTCTTGTCCCCAGCTGATCACCTCAATGAATCCGGAGTCAAATGGTCAAGGCCATATGCCTATGAAAGAATGGGCCATGTTTCCAGCTATTCTTTCTACCTTTGCATGGATTTCACACTTTTTATCCTGTTAAGAGCACCTACCGTTTACTTTAATGCTGAAAGCTCTTTTTAGTTCTGCCTTTCTGTGTCATATGGATTTAATCTAGTTAGAAGATTTTATGCCAAAAAGTTGCAGTGTTAACAGCAATTGTTTAAAATTTGGATCAGGAAAGATTGTTTTAAAATCTTTGAAGCGTCTCCCTCCCCCTTGCCCTCCCCCCACTTTTGCTCCACATACCTAAACTCTGCCCCAACTGCATAATTTTAGGTCAGCATGGAGAAGGGTTGGGGGGGGGGCGTGCACATGGGCGGCTGTGCTTACTTGAAAGCATCCATTGCCGTCCTCAGAAGCACAAACAGATGCAAATGTCTGTGCAAATGGCAAACATTACACAATGCGGATTCAGGGCAAGTCTGGCCTTTCAGCATCTCTGAATAGCTCTTCAAAGCCAGTCTAATTAGAGTAAGGAGAGGTAATAGGCCCGCTTGGATTTTCCTATTCCCTCTCCCCCAAAGGCTGCTGTGACTAGGACTAGTGGTAGCCATGGACAGGGAAAGGAAAGAGGGGTGGGAAGAACAGTGTAAGAATATGCCTTTGTTAAGCCATTTGCACTTCGAAGAAATAGAATTGGAGGGGTTAGGGAGATGGGAGAGAAAACGGCTGTCCATCCATATCCCAAGATAGTGTTAGGCAGTAGCATCATACCAGACTATACAATTGAGCCAACTGGGGAAAGAGGGTGAGGTTGCGCTCGTGTCATGTGCAACTTTGGTAAGTAAAAGAAAGAAAAGCAGAAGGTATGGGCTGAATACTTGGGGTAAATCAGTAATAGAGCTAAAGGGCATATGCCTGTAGGGAATATGTTGGCATAAAGGAGCTTTAAGAGGGGCTATTCATACTGACAAAGGGAGATTTGAATTGCTGCCTTCACAATAGCATGAAAGGATGGGCTCAGGGTGTTCTGAAACAAAGTGGAAATCATACTGCCCTGAACGGCTCTAATAAGCTTTTAACTATTTTACATTATGGCATTACCTCTCTCCCCCCCCCCTCTTTTTTTTTTTTGTCAGCCGAGTGCCAGGCTCGCTTAAAAGTGTGATTTATACTTTTTTCTTCATGGTAACTTTGGAGAAAAATAGACATGAACTCAAAGGCAGTAATTCAGCTTTTTCAAGAGTAAAGGAAGGGGGAGAATGCCTTCATTGAATGCCTCTGAAAAGGGGGGCTTGTGTGGAGGGGCCATCAGTGATTTACAACATGTGGAATGGAGCGTACGCCACTATGTCACAGACTCCATCCGCCGCCCAAGATGCAAGCAGGTTGATGTCTGCTTGGCCGTCTTGAGGGGTCTGGTTGGCAGCAGATTTTAAAAGACAACCTTTTAGGTCAAAAGAGCAGAGAAAGTTATTGTTAGCTGTTATTTCTGTCCAAACTGTAATGCTTGCAATATGTAATGGGATACAGTGTACTCCCTTTATAGGTTACCATGGCTTCTTGGCCCTGTTCTGTCCAACACTGCGTGAAGGTATGGACAGAAGTATTCTTAGGTGGGATTCATCGATGTCAGGGAAGTCCTAATCACTGGTCAAGGCCTGACAGGAGCAAATAAGCTAAGAATACCAGTACCTTGATAATAGGAAATGGAGAGTTACTTCTACTCATTTTAGTAAGCAGCACAGCTGACTTCAAAAAAATGCACAGTTCCGAGGCTGGCAAAGAGACAAGCATTTTCAAGATTATGTAGAAGCTTTTCTTTTCACCAGTGGGAACCGCTGCTGTGAAGACAAGCAATGAAGCTTAGGATGAGCACGTGCCCCCCTTCCAACACACATTTTTTTTTTGGATCACGGCACAGTAGCTGGAGTAGATAGAAAACTATTACATAAAATTTAGCTAGTCAGTGTTGGGCAGAGGTGCTAATGTTGTTGTTGAAACACATGTATAACTGTTTTTGCAGTGTTTCCCCATTACCTTTGACTTATAGAAACACTGAAGATCCTGACTGGGGTGGCTCAAACCAGCCCCATCTCGTCAGATCTGGAAAGTTAAGCAGAGTCGGCGCTGGTTCGTACTTAAATGGGAGACCACGAAAGAAGTCCAGGGTTGTTATGCAGAGGCAGACAATGATAAGCCACCTCCACTAGTCTCCTTTCTTGAAAACCCTAAGGAGTCGCTATAAGTCAGCTGACATGGTAGCACTTTTCGACACCAAGCACTGGAGGGATGAGGATGAAAAGGTATGAAAATATATGGTCAGTCAGCTTGAATGATATAAAGGTAAAGATAAAGGTTCCCTTGCTCGAAAGCCAGTCGAATCCGACTCTAGGGTTGCGGTGCTCATTGAGCAATGTAGAATTTATGTCTGAGTAAGCATGCATAGGATTGCCTTTCAAGAGCTTTTTTTGAATGCGTGATTAGTAGAGATGCCAGGGTTTCTGTTCTATCTTCTTCTCCAAAGGACATTAGCATATTATCAGGCTGAGAAATACGGTTAATTTTGTGAAGATTATTGTCTTGCATGTGCTTTAATGTAAAGGACATTTTCCAGGAACATGCATTTGTTCTAGTGTATTCTTTTATACCCAGTAATGCCACTTGACTTCGGTACTTTTAATGTTGTTGTTCATTTAATACATTCGAGTGTATTTCATTTAAGAGGTCATCACTTAATGCTATAAAAAGGCATGCCCATTTATTGCAAGATTCTAACTCTGTCTAGAATTTCCACAGCATAGATCTCCTTTCTCCTGGAAGTTCCTATAGTAGAAAATGCACACACACAAACAGTGCCTCTGTTGGCTCAGGCTGAATGAGAGCAGCTGCTGCTGTCTGGCCTTGATTGACAATTCTCTTTGCCAGGCTGATGCATCTGATACGCTGCTGTGAGTCTCCAAGGGCCTGAACAAGTGCTCCCCATTCAGTATGTGACACAGAGAGGTGCCGCAGGTGATGATGCACAGCTATTCAGGTAACATGGATCCTCTGCTTCTAGAGCCACTCAGGACTAATTAGCCGCCACTTGACTTATCAAGGGGCCATTGTCACTTTGTTGGTAACATGATGTTTCCTGGAGAATGACCATCCAGACGGAGGACAAACAGATGGAGAGGAAATTGTACTGTGCTGCAAAAATTGATTAAAGACTCATTAGCCTTTCCCTTTAACCTGTTAAAAGCTTCAGTGATTTGGATAAACAAATATATGAATTGGCCAGTCTCCTAGAAAAGTGGTTGGAAGATGAAAAAGAGAAAAGTCACTTCCGGAGGTTGTGGCAGGCAAAATTTTCATCCCAAGCCTAAACAGAAATATGAAGAAAGTCCTATCCATTTCAGAAGAATTCACTTCCCATTAAGCAAACTTTAGACTTTTAGAACAGAGAGAACAGATGAAACTCCCACATATCAGGTTGACCATTGGTCCATCTGGGTTAGAATTGTCAACTTTGACTAGTGGTGCTTTTCTAGGATCTCAGGTTGAGAAAGGTCTTTCCCACCATCTGTTACCTGAGATCCCTTTAGCTGGAAATGCTAAGTATTGCATTGAGCCTGAGACCTGCTATTTCCCTGAATCTGAGTCATTCCCCTGAAAAAACAGGAGTAAAAGTGTAGGGATGTGCGCTGGCTTATGAACAAATGGGAGAAAATTAAAAGTCTCAGTTATGATGAAAACAAATAACAAAGCTAAGGACATTTATTATTCTGGCACCTGGCTATTTGGTTTAGAGAATTCAGGCTGAGCCAGAACTCAGGAGGAGAGGGGAGAGAGAGTTAAGATATGAGAGATGGGCAAGCTCCCCCAGCTATCCTTGGAACTGAACTCAATGGATAAGTCACATGTGGATGAGTCAGAAAATAGCCCTTTTTAATTATGAGGTTGATTCTATTGGAAGAGAAGGCCTAGTCGCTGTCTCAAGCCTCAACCTCGAAGGGGGGGCAGTAAACAAGTCAGTGAGATAGCCAGGAAAACTATGGGTTTTCTTCCTGTTTACTCTCCTGTTTCTGTAGACAGGATGTAGACTGATAGATTACAGGGAAATTGTCTCCCTTCCTTCCATTCTGCCCTCTCACACTCTCTTCCCTTGCACACACAACAAAGAAGGCTCTCTTCTTTGCCACAATGGATGAAGGATGCCCCTCTGGATCAGCATTTATCCAAGGTAGGTAGTTTAGATTAGTTTTGTCTCTGTCTCTAAGCTTTCCTATCTAGAATGCAGTTCCCAAATAAAAGGACTATTATTAATCTTGAAACTGAAAAAGTGGCTCTGTGTAACTTTGTAGCTTTGCCAGCACACTGTGAATAAAGGGCTTCCATTGCATGTAGCCAAGGTGCACTCTGCTAAGTTGAGAAAGGATACTGACCTAACCAACCAGTTACTCCTGACAAATCTGGAGCACTTGGAGCTTGGAACACCATGGTGACCTGATGATGTGATCAGAAGTGTCATGAAATTTGTCCCCCAGAGTGCTATGTATCATAGGTACCTGCAATACACACAGCATGCTGAATTCATTGGTGTAATTACTTACACTGTTGACTTAGTGAATATACAATGATAGTAGGATTTGTTCCTCTGTCACTCACTGCAGTTGACACACATATGATACCCACCAAAACCTTTTATTCCAGTATTTGTTCTCCACTAACCACAGTTATTTTGTTAAGTGTATGCTGCCATGCCAATATGTGTGTGACAAAGACAGAGCTTTTTTCCCTTACTGCCCAAGTAGCTGACACCAATGCTAATGTTAGCATCCCCTCAAGCAGGGCAGTTTCCAGGTACCATGGCTCCCTGCCAGACCCACTATTGCTGCTACCCTCCCACAAGCAGGGGGTACAATAATTAAGCTCACAAATCAAGAGGGTGTGGGAGTGGCAGCAAGTAAAGAGTTAGGGGGAGGCACACCAGTGGCAGAGGAAAGCAGGGAAGAGCATGCGGGCAGTGAGGTACAGAAGAGTGGTAAGCAGTGCCTATAAGTGGCAAGTCACCTATAATTAGCCCTGGCAGGGACATTGAGGCCCCTTTGTCCCTGGACTTCTTAAAACCAAAAGAGAGTAAGAAACAGAGTAAGGAAAATGAGAAGGAACACAGAAACAGACAGATGGGCAGGGAGAGAAAACAAAGGAAAGAAAGACAGGGAGGCTGCCAAAAGAAGACAAGAAGAAGAAGATGGGGAGGGGGAGCAAGAAAAATGGAGATTCCTTGAAAAGTAGGGGGGGGGGGAGAATACCTCCCTTACAAAATTATTTGGGAATGAGATTATTTACCTTCTTTCATCTACTGAGACTACCTGCACAAAAAGAGTAACTGATGGCCTGACCTCATTCTGCCATTTTAATTCTGGCGGCTAGATTTGCCCTCTGTGACAAAAAGGTTATTGTCACCGCAAAATCTAAGTCTTCCTGAGTGCTGCTTCCTGAAAAGCCTGAAGTGTAGTTGTAGGATAGGAGACTTTTTGAGGGACTGGTTCCCTAGAAGAAGTAAAAAATAAAACTTACATTAGCAAATGGGAACAAAGCCCCAAGAATCCTGGGAATTGAAGTACGACACAACAGAGACCTGTCCTGTTTTGGTATTATAATGGAGAGAGGGTGTTACAATGAAAATCAAGGAAAAGTGATGTCATTACTTCTGGATCATGGCAGAAGTAACATTATGGTGTCAGTCTGACACCAATTGTCCCCTATTTTCCCCAGCATCCCCCCTCACTGTTGAGCAGTGCAGCAGTGGGCAGAGTTGGCAGGGGGTGAGAGGTCTTCTGCCAGATTGGGAGACCTGCCAACCTGCCTGCTGAATGCAAGAGACTTAACTGTGCTATTGGGCTAAGTTAGGCTGAAGGACTGAGCAGGAAGCAGTCACTTCAAGGACTGATGAGAACAACAGTTGCTGGAGACAAAGTGCTGACACTGTGGTCACACACACTAAGTCCCCTTTCAATCCACTTTCAATGCACTTTCCAACTGGATTTTTACTGTGTGAACTGGCAAAAATACTAGAGTGGGTTGCCATTTCCTTCTCCAGTGGATCACACTTGGTCTGAGTTCTCTGCTGTGGCCTGTCAGTCTGGGGTGGCCCTCCATGGCATAGCCCACAGTCTCACTGAACCACGCAAGCCCTCTCACCACAACAAGGCAGTGATCCATGAGGGATGTAGACTTGTTCTATATTTGTATACTTACCTGTTGGAAGACATTGTATGCTACCTGTTGGAATACTAAATACATTTATTATGTACTTGCCTCCTGGATATTTGTAGATGTATTATCATCATTCTAGTTTGAATAGTACATAAGAGTTGCTTGTCTTTGTTATGCTCTTCCTCTTAGTGTCTTTCTGCAGTTTTTCCCCTTGATTTTGTCCTAACCCAACTGTGCCTGCACAATAAAATCAACATTCTTGGTTGAAATTTACTTCGTGTCAAGGTCCACTTCCAAAGGGATTTATAAGAGGGCTCCTGCCTAACTACAATAATGAGGCTCGTGTGCTATCGGCAAAGCCGATTGAATGCATGGGCCATTTTGCCCACGGGAGGAAAGGGAGACTGACAGCTGTGCTGAGACGTAGCATGTCTCAGTGTCGAGTAGGCAGGGCCGGCCTTTATAGGCTCAGCCCCGTTCCCACTCTTGTCAGTTGCACCTCATGCTCAGACGTGGTTTGACATCCGAGCATGTTGGGGGGATCGGCGTGAGCAGGCCTTGCCGGGCTGGAGTGCAATCTTGGAGGCGGCTGCCCAATCAGAGCATCGGCGGCTTGGGGCAGCTGCGCGAAGTGGCGTTTTGTCACCAGGATCTGGGGAGTGGTTGAGGGCTGCGGCGGCAGCAGCGGCTGGCTGGGCTTTGACAGCGGTGGTTTTTTCTGGCGGTGGAGAGCTCCAGTGGCCCTTGGACATGGTTCTAGGGCCGCATAGATAAGCGTTGGGCTCCTGCCCCCCCCGCCAACTCGGTCCCTACCCATTGACAATATTCCAATACCTGGTTGTGAGGGCCCGCTGAAGGTCTGAAAGGGTTTAGAGCCAGGCCCGGTGGATGGTCTAGCGGGGAGTGGGCCTTGGGGAATAGTGGCTGCCTATTCAGGCCAGATTTGAATTTGGGGGCTTACTCTGCTAGCTGGTGGCGGTTGCTGGACAATTGGAGTTTTTAAATAGGTGAATGTAGCAGGCTCTCGTATTGCCCCCTGGTGGCTGTTGCTGAGCAATTGAGCAATTGGAGTTCTAAATTGATTGACATAGACAGGTTCTCAGTTGCCCCCTAGTGGCTGTTGCTGTGCAATTTGGGTTCTACACAGGTGGTGGAATTTTTTGCCTGAGGCTACAGTTCTAATAGGACTCCCCCTACGGGTTGACATTTGTACATCCTTCCTCTGATAGTGTGAGGCTCTGATACTCTTGGCATAGGCACCTGGACCTTAATCTTAGGTGTGACTTTGCCATACCATAGGTGGCATGGCGCCTGGGAAGGGCAAGGGCCGTGCCAAGGGCAAGCAACCAGCTCCTAAGAGGCCTAACCCCGAGACAGTGGGGCAGGACTCGACAGATGATGAATCAGATCCCATTAATGTAGCTATATTGGCACACCTAGATGATTGGAGAGGCAATGGGGGAAGTCCAACCCGCCTCCTGCAGCGCCGGCGGGCACCAAACTAAGTCTCCTTCTGTGTTTCAGGCTAAGATTCTAGCACGTTTGGCCATGATGGAAGATGGCCAGGAGCCATTAGGTGACCAGCAGGGGAGCGGTTAACAAGTGGACGGGGCTGATGATGATCGGAGGCAGCTGGAGGTCTATAAGCCCCCCCCTTCCAAGGATGGTAAGCAAGGCGAAGAGCCAAAGAAGTGGCCATGGGGGTCGGGGGCTCTGGGCCTTCACCTTCATGGTCAGCAGGCTGTGGAGGTGCCTCGGGTTCAGGAGTGTGCAGGTCACATTCATCACAAGGGTGGTGGGGCCCACAACATTACTGCACGTGCTGTGCTGGGCAACAGTACCAGCACGTGCCGGTGAAAGCATTGCCTAGTAGCGAATTGGAGCTTCCACTCGATGACCACCTGGCTGCAGCCACACATGACAAGATCCTTAAAGGGGATTTTGTAGACGTCTTCGCCCTCCTTTTTAGGGAACTGGATAAGAAGGATAGGGATGATTTAGATGAGCGCGAAAAGGAGTGCTTGAAGAATAGGAGGGCTGACAGGATGTGGTCCAACTGGTATCTGGGGTTCCTCATTTATGCAGCGGTCATCATACACCAGCAGCCTTGGAGGGCCTCCCCAATGATGAAGTATATGGACATTATTTATAAGGCATGTACTCGCTTTACGGGAATGGCATGGCTGAAGTATGATGAAGGCTTCAGAATGCGGACCGCCATGAATCCAGCCTGGAGGTGGGACCGGATTTATCCCCATCTGTGGCTCGAAGCTATGGTGGCAGCCCGGCCTGCAGCTGGGGACCATTCAGACAGCGGTCATGTGGTGCATAGGTGTCAGCAAGCTGCCATTCTGTTTTCTGTGACCTCTGTGTATATATCCTTTCCCTGTTGCACCCGGCTTATTTTCTATCATCCTGCTCCTGCGTTGGAATGCACAAGATAACTGCTGGAGGTTGTGTGGGGGAGAAGATGCTGTAATGCTTGCCTATTGCTTTTCTCATGAGTACTGCACCTGTGTTTTGTCTGATGTTCTGCCTGGTTCCCATGGACTGGGCGCGCAACCGTTTCATTAGCCCGCCAGCGGGAATGCTATTCATTGGATCTGTATCTGTTTGAATTTCCTTTATTATGCTTGACCTAACTGTGTATCCCCAGTTCTAACAAAGAACGTGTTTGAGTATGTCTTCAACGCTTTGAAATAAATTTTGCTTTTCTTGAAAACGTGGATTTATTCTCGATGCTTGGGGATCCAACATATTGTTAGAACTCCCTTTCTCCTATCGTTCCGAATCTGGCAAGATCATGAGCGGAACTGAGGGAAACCTACTTAACACGGAGGGGGACTCAGGATCGGTCCCACATACCTCCGCTCCTTTGGTGTTCACGACTGCAGCCTCGGTGGAGGGTGCCGTGGGGGGAACGATTCCCCGCCTGCCTGCACATCTGTCTTGGCCGCCTCCGACCCCTTCGCACTGGGGTCCGCGGAAGACTCAACAGCAGGATGACTGGACTATGTACAACACTCAGGGCACCCGAGAGGTGTACTCCCGTCGGGGGAGCGGATTACGTGAGAGTCTGTTTGACAAGGGATTGTTCCCGGAGCCGGGGACTACCTCGGAGAAGGGGAGTTCCAAGCAAGACCTCGAGGAGTGGATGTTCGAGCCATCGGGGCCGCGAGGCCACGCAGAAGATGAGGAGGGCACCGGAGCCTTCCAAACGGAAGAGGACTATGACCCACCCCCGGACTATCGACCTCGGGACCCCATCCCGGAGGAAACTACCGGGGAACGACTAGCAGAACTGGAAGACTCGGTGAGAGACTTAATGCGGGCATTCCAGGATGTGATGGAAGGCCTGCCGGGAATGTTGGACGTTAGAATGGCCAATTTCCTGGACGCACACGCCGCGCAGTTACAAGTTGCTCCTGCACCGGGATTTCCCGCGCCGACGGGACCTCCGCTGCAAGTACCGGGAGTTCCCGCGCCGCAGGTGCCTGTCCAGCCGCCGGCGGGACCGCCTCAGCAAGGGCCTGTGCAACAGCCGATGCCGGGGGGTCCGCCGGTGCCGGGTCTGCCGCCACCGATGAGGCCAATGCCAGCGGGGCCACCGGTTGGTCCGGGTCTCCCTCTCAGGGGAGTTCCGGGTCAGCTGGGACCGTTGGTACGGCCTCCATGGCCCAGACCCAAAGATCTACTGGAGGCTACCTTTGACGGCAACCCAGATGAACTCGCTTTCTTCACGGTGAGAGTGCATAAATTCGTAGAAGAGAGCCGACACCTGTTCCGAAATGAAGCTGGTCTTATTGATGTCATCTCGGCAAGACTAAAAGGAGACGCCGCCACATGGTATGTTGGACTGCACAATGACCGCGGTCCGGAACTTTTGAATTTGCGAGCATTCATGTGGGCGCTGCGGGCGAGGTTTGAAGATGTCAACGCGAGCCAAAGAGCTAAAGCGTTTCTCCGCACCTACCGCCAGAATAAGAAGTCGGTTCGCGAGTACACACTGGAATTCCACAAGCAGGCAGCAAAGCTCCGAGACTACCCTGATCATATATTGGCTGAGATGTATCGATTGGGACTCAACGCAGACATCCGAGAAACGGTTCTGAAGACTGTCAATCCTGTCTCCCTGATGGCCTGGACCCAGGAAGCTGAAAATGCAGAGGATCGGCTCACCACCATCAAACTCGACTTGGCTGCTACGACCAACAGACCCGCCGCTGCCAGTGCCTCCAGACCCAAGACTCAACGCCTGTCGGAATCGGCACGAGAACTACGTATGAAGATGGGGCTCTGTCTCAAGTGCGGGGAGAAGGGGCATTTCGCTGTGGATTGTGGCAGCCGTCAGGTAAAAGACAAGCCGCCTACTCCAAGCCCGAAGACACCGCTGACGGGGAAGAAGGGGATGGCTAAACCGCGTTTCTCCAAAGCTCTGCAGGCGGCCCAAGGCCTGGAGGGAATCGAACCGTCTGCTGCCGAGTCAGAAGAGGAGGTGGTGGCTGAAACGGCGGAAAACGACAACGGCCTGTTGTGAGAGGCGCAAAACGACACGGCCATTCTAGCTCTGCGCCCAAGGTGGTGAGAGAAACCCCTTCCCTGTTTTTCGTGACTGTCTCGTTAATGAATCCGCTCCTGGGGACCCACGTTAGGGTGAGAGCGTTGATTGATTCTGGGTGTGGGAGGGATCTCATCAGCCCTAGAGTGTTATTGGCACTGGAAGCGGGGATAGTCCCCTTGAAGTCTCCCATCATTTTTACCCAAATGGATGGGGCACCCATGGAACCTTGTACACACGAGACTATGGCTTTGCGGTTGGGGGCTGGCGATCATTGGGAATCCAGATCCTTCATTGTTACCCCTAAATCGCAGTTTGACTTAGTACTGGGGAGTCCCTGGTTGTTTACCCATGACCCTTACATCTTGTGGGAAGAAGGGGTTGTCAAATTTGTGTCGGCTAAATGTGTAGATCACTGCTGGTTGGACTCGTGGGGGGACCAGCCGACCGCACAGTTCCCCTGCGGCGCTTTGCAGCCGGAAGAGTTAGCTTCTTTGCCTCGAGAGTATAGAGACTTGGCGAAAGTGTTTGGCGAAGATGAAGCTAACGAATTGCCCCCCCATCGCTCTACTGACTGTGCTATTGAACTTTTGCCTGACTGTAAATTACCTAAAGGTAAAATCTATGCGATGGGGCCGGCTGAGAAAGTTGAACTGCGGAACTTTATTGATAAAAATCTAGCCCGGGGTTTCATTCGCCCGGCTTCCTCCCCTTTCGCCGCGCCTGTACTTTTCCGAAAGAAGAAAGACGGGGGGCTTAGATTGTGCACTGATTATAGGGGTCTGAACGCTGTTTCTTTGTCCAATGCCTACCCCCTCCCGCTAATCAAGGACTTGGTAGCTGAGGCCACCAAGGGCAAAATCTTCTCGAAACTTGACCTCCGAGATGCATATTTCCGTGTGCGCATTCGGGAGGGGGATGAAAGTAAGACTGCATTTAATACCCCTTTGGGGCAGTTTGAGTACCTCGTTATGCCCTTCGGGCTTCAAGGGGCTCCGGGGGTCTTCATGAACCTAATCAATGAGGTCCTACATGAGTTCTTGTTCAAAGGAGTGGTCCTTTACCTTGATGACGTGTTGCTGTACTCTCAGGACCTCCCGTCGCATATTAAATTGGTGCGCCAGGTCCTTAAGCGACTTTATGAACACCACCTGTTTGCAAAGCTGTCAAAATGTGAATTCCACAAGACATGCATTGACTTTTTGGGTTATCGCATCTCTGGGGGGAAGGTGGAAATGGACCCTGCTAAAATACAGGCTGTACTTGACTGGGAACCCCCCAGGACCCGCAAACAATTGCAAATGTTCCTCGGATTCGCCAATTTTTATAGAAATTTCATCCAGAATTTCGCTCAAATTGCCCTTCCTCTGACTGATTTGCTAAAGACCAAGGGGAAGGGTTTTGATGCTACGAAACCAGGCGCCCCGCTTAAATGGTCCCCTGCTTGCGCAGAGGCTTTTGAGAAACTTAAACTGATGTTCACCTCTGAGCCAGTGCTGGCGCGCCCTGATGAAACTAAAAAATTCATTGTCCAAACTGATGCCTCGGATGTGGCAATGGGGGCCGCTATTTTGCAAGAAGGGGAAGATGGTCGTTTACACCCCCTCGCATTTGTGTCTAAAAAGTTTTCTGACGCTGAACGAAACTGGGGGATTTGGGAGAAGGAGGCATCAGCGATCCGGCTGGCTCTCTCCACTTGGAGGCAGTGGTTGGAGGGGGCGCAACTGCCATTTGAAGTCTGGACTGACCATAAAAATCTGGAAATGCTGAAATCCCCCCGTTCTCTCAACGCTAAACAACTTCGTTGGGCGGACTTCTTTGCTAAGTTTCGATTCACTCTTCGTCATTTCCCTGGGACGGCTAATTCCCTGGCTGACGCGCTCTCACGCCTCCCACAACATGACAGTCAGCGTGAAATCATCATGGACTCTGTTTTTTCCCCCTCCCACCTGGGGGGGGCTGTGGTCACCCGTGCGCAAGCGCGCTCGATTCCGCGCTCTGATGAAACTTCGCCTTCCCTTTTCCCTGGGGGGGGGGGGGCTGGGTCCAGAAATATATGTCTGCTTTTACTGCTGATGATGATGCCTCCCTGAAAGCGTTGCCAGATTGTGTCCGTAGCCCTGAAGGTCTGATTTATTCTGGAGACAAACTGTATGTGCCTATTTCAATGAGGAGGGAGGTGATGGAGTCTGCTCACGGTTCGAAACTGGCAGGGCATTGGAGTTTTGTTAAATCTCTGCAACTCATCCGCAGACAGTTCTGGTGGCCACAGATGCGCAAAGACCTCTTGACTTTTGTTCGGTCCTGCCAAACCTGTGCCTTGACTAAACCCAGAGTGGGCAAGCCTCCTGGTCTTCTGCAGCCACTCCCTACCCCATCGAGACCGTGGGAAGTGGTGTCCATGGACTTTATTACTGACCTCCCTGCGAGCAAAGGGAACACTGTTATTTGGGTGGTTGTTGATTTATTTTCTAAGCAAGCTCATTTTGTGCCTTTTCCTTCCTTGCCTACAGCTCAGAGGTTGGCGAAATCGTTTATGTCTCACGTGGTGAAAATTCATCAATTACCTGCTAAATTAATTTCTGACAGGGGGACCCAATTTGTTTCTAAGTTTTGGAGGGAACTTCTTTCCATTTTAGGGGTGGAACAAGGGCTCAGCAGCGCGTATCATCCTGAGACTGACGGACAAACAGAACGAGTTAATCAGACCCTGGAGCAATATCTTCGTTGTTTTACTAATTATCAACAGAATGATTGGTGTGAATTGTTGCCTCTTGCTGAATATTGTTATAACAATACTGTCCATAGCTCCACGGGCATGTCTCCTTATAAAGCTGTCTCTGGTTACGACAGCCCCCCCCTCCCTTTCCTGGAGGGGATGGGCCAACGTCCTGTGGGGGATGCTGATACATGGTGTATGTCCTTGCAAAAAGCATGGCCTCTGCTATGCCAAACACTTGACGCAGCCAAGGCTGCTTACAAGACCCAGGCAGACAAGGGTAGGGTGGTGGGGTTTGATCTGAAACCTGGGGATCTTGTGTATGTCTCGACCAAGAACATTAAGATGCTGCGGCCTAGCAGGAAATTGGGGTGGAAGTTCATAGGTCCATTCAAAGTGCGTAAAGTCATAAATGATGTGGCGGTTGATGTTGTTTTGCCTAAGAATTTACGTGCTCTGCATTCTGTTTTTCACATGAGCCTGTTGAAGAAGGATCCTGGCCCGTCTCCCTGGAGACCAGCAGTTACTCCTCCTCCACCTGTCATTTTGGAAGGGGATGAACATTTTGAGATCGCTGATATCCTTGATTGTAAATTGAAACGTGGTAAACTCTGGTACCTTATCGAATGGGTTGATTTCGGTCCCCAGCACCGCGAATGGGTGGAAGAAGGGGATATTCGGGCCCCTTACCTGATCCGTAGTTTCCACAAGAGGTTCCCGGACAAACCGGGAGGTCTCCCGCCCAGCCCGGGAGATCTCCCGCCCGACCCGGGAGGTGTGTTGTAAGTGTATTTTAAGGGGGGCAGTATGTCAGCAAGCTGCCATTCTGTTTTCTGTGACCTCTGTGTACATATCCTTTCCCTGTTGCACCCGGCTTGTTTTCTATCATCCTGCTCCTGCGTTGGAATGCACAAGATAACTGCTGGAGGTTGTGTGGGGGAGAAGATGCTGTAATGCTTGCCTATTGCTTTTCTCATGAGTCCTGCACCTGTGTTTTGTCTGATGTTCTGCCTGGTTCCCATGGACTGGGCGCGCAACCGTTTCATTAGCCCGCCAGCGGGAATGCTATTCATTGGATCTGTATCTGTTTGAATTTCCTTTATTATGCTTGACCTAACTGTGTATCCCCAGTTCTAACAAAGAACGTGTTTGAGTATGTCTTCAACGCTTTGAAATAAATTTTGCTTTTCTTGAAAACGTGGATTTATTCTCGATGCTTGGGGATCCAACAATAGGCTGCAGGGTCTGAGTTTGGCCCGAGCTCCCAGCGGGCAGGCACCCCAGAGGTGCCCGCTTTGTTGGGAGTTGACTTCACAGGGCACGTGCAGTAGAAAGGTGTGTTCCTTTCGGCACGAGTGCCCGCTGTGCGCGGGTCCCCATCCACTCTCTAGTTGCTCCAGGCCAAGATCTAAGTTGGGCAGCAGGGGCGGGAAGCATAATTTCGGTGGCAGAGGCCAACAAGGGGCTAGGGACAAAGGGTACTAGTCCCATTAAGGTTCATATGTTGGCCTGCCTGTTACAGGATTATCCCAATCAACAGGTGGGCAAGTATTTGTTAGAAGGGTTTATGTTTGGCTTTAGAATACCTTACCAGGGGGACAGGATGCCATTTTGGGCTCCTAACCTTAAATCCGTTAAGGGAATGGAAGAGGTAGTGAGGCAAAAAATTGCCAAGGAATGCACGGAAGGCAGGATGTTGGGCCCCTTTGTGGCTTCACCGTGTCCCAATTTGAGGGTGTCACCTTTAGGGGTGGTACCCAAAAAGGCCCCAGGTGAGTTTTGGCTAATCCATCACCTGTCCTACCCTCGGGGTGGATCAGTCAATGATGCAATACCTGATGAGCTTTGTTCGGTCAGGTACACATCATTTGACCAGGCTATGCAAGTTGTGCGCAGCTGTGGGATGGATGCAGACCTCACCAAATGTGATATAAAATACGCCTTCCATCTTCTCATGTTCACCCTGGGGACTTTGAATTGTTAGGTTTTGTGTTCGAGAACAAGTTTTACATGGACCGGGCTCTTCCTATGGGGTGTTCCGTTTCATGTGCGGTTTTTGAAAAGTTTAGTACGTTTTTAGAGTGGGCCCTGCATTTTAGGACAGGACTGAACAGTACCACACACTACTTAGATGATTTCCTGTTTGTGGGAGGCATGGTTACTGGGCACTTTCAATTCTTGTCGGACTTCTTTATTTCTTTGGCAGGGGAGCTTGGAGTTCCGTTGGCCTATGAGAAGATGGAGGGTCCCACCAAGGTATTGACGTATTTAGGGATTGAATTGGACAGCGGAGGTCAGTTGTCCCACTTGCCCTGGGACAAGATCCAGGATTTTTAAAAGTTAATTGGTCAAGCTACTAAGCTCAGAAGAATAACTTTGCTGGAGCTCCAGAGGCTTGTGGGTCACCTGAACTTTGCTTGCAACGTTGTTGCTCCCGGCAGGGCATTTGTGCGTCGCCTTTGTGATACCATGGTGGGCTTGTACCTGCCTCACCATAGGACCAGGGTCACAAAGGGAATTAGGGAGGACCTCTTAGATTTCTTGGAATCCTTCAATGGGGTTTCATTTGTTGGTGTATAAGTTTCAGCACCTAGATCTCCAGGATCTACTTGAAGGCTTACAGCTGTCATAATCCAGATACAGCTAGTTTGGACTGGGCAGAGCTGAGGCAAAGTCAGTATGAGTCATATATATGTATATATGTAGAAATGTACCATTGTACTTTTCACCTTGATGGTGGATGGAGTCTGGCGAAGCACTTTGTCTGAGAGCTGTATATATTGTAAATAAATTCCTGTATATATTTACCACTGGACTGAGTAAGTGTGGTTTACTATTGGAAGCCTCTGGTGAGAGAAAGACTGTTGTGAGTGCAAGACAGGTTCGAGGTGCTGGTTCACACAAACACACGCACTGCGCAACATCATTCTGGCACAAAGACCTCTTAGTTGAGGAAGAGCTTCAAGTAGCTTCCGATGCTGCAGGCTCTTCTGGGTTTGGGGTTTATTTTAGGGGCCATTGGTGCGCAGAGGGCTGGCCATGGGATTGGTTCCGGGCAGGTTGGGTCAAAGACTTAACTTTTCTGGAATTCTTCCAGATTGTGGTAGCAGTGGGGCTGTGGACAGCAGATTTTGCTGGGCATACAGTACATTTCTGGTGCAACAATCTTCGCACAGTTCAAGTCATTAATTCAATGACCTCTAAGTCAGCTCAGGTCATTACATTGGTTAGGGCCTTCACTTTAATCTGCCTCAAAAACAATGTTTTGTTTAAAGCACGGCATGTATCGGGGGCTAATAACGGGGTCGCTGACGCTCTCTCCTGAAAACAGATCGAGAGGTTCCATCGGTAGGCCCCGGAAACAGATCAGTCCCAGGTAAGGATGCCTGTGAGTTTTGGGGGGATTTGAGGGCTGAGTCTGACAGGGCAATTGGACTAGCCTTAGCTCCATCAACTAGGAAATCCTACAGGAGGGCTGGTCGTGATTTTACGAACTTTAGGCAGTCAGTGGGCCTACCTTAGGTTTGGCCCATTCCAGTGCCTCAATTAATTCAGTTTTGTGTGTATTCTAAGAAGAGAGGTTTGGCTGTAAGGACTATCAAGGGTCAGCTGTCTTCTTTGGCATATGCCAGTAAAGCGTCAGGTTTTGCTGATTATACAGGAGATTTCAGAGTTAGGAAGACACTGGAGGGTTGGTCCCGAGAGAGCAGTCCCGCAGTGGACACTAGGGAACCATTGTCCCCAGCAATTCTTAAAAACCTTCGGGCCTTATGGCCAAACATCTGTGCTGACCCGTATGAGACCTCTCTTTTCATGCGGCTGCATTATTAGCCTTTTTTGGGGCACTGCGCATTAGCAAATCAGTGGCTGTATCACGTCAGGATACTTCTGGGGGGGGCCTTGCTTTAGGTGACCTTACCATGTTGGTAGACAAGGTTAGAGTGGTTATTCAGCATTCCAAGACCAACCAGCGGGGGAAAGGCGCAGTCTTGAAGCTTGGTCAGTGCTCTGATTAGGAGCTATGCCCGGTATGGGCGCTGCGGCATTACCTTGCCTGGCGGGGGTCAGAGGTTGGCATTTTATTTTGCCATAGGGATGGTTTTGGTCTCTGACCCAAAAGGCACTGAAGGAGCTGGGTTTGGGGGCCTTTAGTTTTGGAACCCACTCCTTCGGGATTGGGGTTGCATCCACAGCAGCAGACATGGGGTATTCTCCTACTGATATTTGGACAATCGACAGCTGGCATTCCCATGCATATAAGAGTTATGTTTGAAAGAGCAAGTTTTGAGTTCAGGTGTTTGAAAGAGCATAGTTTGAGTTCAGGTGTTGACAGAACTCTCATTACAGGTGCTGTTGGCAGGCCGACAAGGCAAGACGTTCTGGTCTGTGGCCACAGCATGATCTTCTGGGCCGCCCACCATGCTAGGAGGACCCCTGTGGGATCACAGCTGGGCCTCAGTGGGTGGGCCTGTGTTGAATGATTAGGGAAGAGAGGCATGAGATGTCCCAGACTCCTCCCATTGTTGTTTGGGGAATGGCTGGGGCCTCCCCCGCAGGTCTTGGTTATCCACCTGGGCCTGCTGAAGGGCATAGCATTGGCAATTCAGGCCAAGGCTGACCTCGCCACCATTAAAGCAAGGTGGCCTGGTACGCTGATTGTTTGGTCAGCAATCTTGCTGCACCGTGTCTGGTATGCCCTTGGGGACCCCCGGGTTTGGACAGGGCCCGGAAGAAGGTGAACCGACATATGGAGAAGGCACTGGAGGTGGGTTTGGGTCGGTTTCGTCTTCATCCAGGTATTTGGGTCGAGCCTGACCTATACAGGGATGATGGCCTACCTTTGTCAAACAAGGGCGACGACATATTCCTGGAGGAATTGCGGCAAGGGATTAAGGCAGCCATGGGCTGTTAGGTGGCTGCGGCGGCCAAAGCAGAGGCTTGGCCTTGCCTGTGGCAGAGTAGTGTGGGAAAGAAAGCAGAACCGGTAATCACTTTCAGCCAGTTCCGATTGGGGACCAGGGGGTCATCAGGAATGGCCCCAGGGCTGTAGGGCTTAGGGCTGGGAATGGTGACCACCTCAGGGAGCCTCTTGGGTAAGCTCCTCCCTGAGGCTGTAGGGCTTCAGGGGTAGGCGCTCCTGGGAGGTGAGCTGTGCGCTCAGCTGCTGGTGGCAGGCCAGAGACTTGGCCCTAGACTGTGGCTAGTGACTTGCCCATACATCTAGGCAAGGAGATTGGCTGGAGTGACGCCTGCCTGGCCTGTTCTGCTCCCACTTAGTTCCCTTGCTGTTGATTTATTATGCAAAATAAATAGTTAATAAAGTGGCCCTTGTTTGAATTCCAAACAGTTGTCTGTCTCATTATTTCTGGCTCAGGGGGCAAATCTCTAGCCTGGGCAAAAGCCAAGTAACTTCTCTATCACAGGGTGAGGCATGTAGAAAGTTATAATTCTATAATTAAAATATGCTATTAAGAGGATGCTCAGTCAGAGTGGGGAGCAGCATTTTGGTGGGAAAATCTGCCTCACAGTGAAGAAGAAGCAAGGGTTCATCACACTCCTCTTTTATTTTTTTAAATTTTATCATCTATTTCTTTTTTAAATCCCATACGTTTAAATCTCATAACTATTTCCACCATCCATTTGCACCAGTCATAAGAACATAAAAACATAAGAGAAGCCAATGTTGGATCAGGCCAATGGCCCATCTAGTTCAACACTCTGTCACACATTAGCCAAAAATACCAGGTGCCATCAGGAGGTCCACCAGTGGAGCCAGGACACTAGAAGCCCTCCCACTGTTGCCCCCGCCCCAGGCACCAAGAATACAGAGTATCACTTGCCCCAGACTGAGAGTTCCTATCTATACCTTGTGGCTAATAGCCACCGATGGATCTCTGCTCCATATCTATATATCTAATAGCCAAGTCGCCCCTGTGCGTGCGGATACCTAAATCCGTGCATCGGGGGCACCTGGGGGGGAGGGAGATTTTCGTGCACACTTGGGGCAGTCCTCAGGTGTGCACAAAAATCTTAAAAGTTAATAAAAATATCGGCGGGAAACTTAAATCCCCCCAAAAGTGACAGAGTGTTCCCTGCGCATGCGCAGGGAACGCTCTGCAGCCGGCCTTGCCGCCGCCTCGGAGCCGGGGGGGGGAGAGCGGCGAGGCCTGGCGGCTACAAGCCGTGCGGCCCTCGCTTTGCGGTGGGGGGGAAGGGGAAGCGGCGAGGCCCGGCGGCTACAAGCCGCGCGGCCCTCGCTTTGCAGCCGGGGGGAGAGCGGCAAGGCCCGGCGGCTACAAGCCAAGCGGGCCTCGCTTTGCAGCCAGGGGGGTTCCTCCTCCACTGGCTCAGTTTGGAGCTCCCCCCGCCCCCCGCCGCGAGTTTCGCGGGTCGTCTTTCTTGTACTTATCTAATTCCCTCTTGAAGCTGTCCATGCTTGTAGCCACCACCACTTCCTGTGGCAGTGAATTCCATGTGTTAATCACTTTTTCGGTGAAGAAGTACTTCATTTAATCTGTTCTAACCCGACCGCTCAGCAATTTCATTGAGTGGTCATGAGTTCTTGTATTGTGAGAAAGGGAGAAAAGTACTTCTTTCTCTACCTGCTCTATCCCATGCATAATCTTATAAACCACTATCATGTCACCCCTCAGCTGTCATTTCTCCAAGCTAAAGAGCCCCAAGCGTTTTAACCTTTCTTCATAGGGAAAGTGTTCCAACCCATTTATCATTCTAGTTGGCCTTTTCTGCACTTTTTCCCATGCTATAATATCATTTTTGAGGTGTGGTGATCAAAACTGTACACAATACTTCAAATGAGGTCGCACCATTGATTTATACAGGGACATCATGATACTGGCTGATTTGTTTTCAATTCCCTTCCTAATAATCACGAGTGTAGCGTTGGCCTTTTTAATTGCAGTTGCACACTGTCTAGACATTTTCATTGAGTTATCTACTATGACTCCAAGATCTCTCTCTTGGTCAGTCTCTGCCAGTTCAGACCCCATCAATGTGTATTTACATTTAGGACTTTTGGCTCCTATGTGCATCACTTTGCACTTGGCCACATTGAACCCCATTTGCCACGTTGACACCCACTCGCCCATCCTCGACAGATCCCTTTGGAGTGCCTCACAATCCTCCCTGTTTCTCACCACCCTGAACAACTTCATGTCATCTGCAAATTTAGCCACTTGACTGCTTACTCCCAGCTCCAAATCATTAATAAACAAGTTAAAAAGCATCGGACCAAGTACTGATCCCTATGGTACCCCACTGCTTACCACCCTTCCACCATCCATTCTCACCAGTCACTTTCATACTGGGTGTTTGGCCTGGCTTGAATGCTAAAGAGTAGGTTCCCCCCTCCTTGCTTCCACATAGTGGTGCTGCTGTTCACTGTTAGTTTTTCACTGGTTTTCTTGCATTCTTTTCAAAATCTGCTTTGCTACCATCTTTTGGGAAAGACTGCAACAAAGCTGGTTGATGCTGTGTGGATGCGGGAAAGTTCAGATCTTTCCTGTTCCTGCTCACAGCATTGCCATTTTCCCTGCCCCAGTCACCTGTAGCTGCCATTTCCCCCTGAATCATCAGGGACTTTGGGGGTGAAGGTAATTGGCAATTACTAAATCACAATAGCATTATAATGCTATGGCAATTTGTCAATTACCAGGGTTCTTTTTAAATGAAAAAGTCCTCAAGTGACATGCAAGACGTGAGAAGATGTGGGGAAATGTGGGGAAACCTGCCATGTGGAAGGCCTGTTGCTGTTGCACCTAATCGACAGCTGCAGCAGCAACGAGAACCCTCAAAAACAGCCACAAGAGTCCCTTCAAAGGACTTTTAATGGGTCAATGCACCTTTTTAACACCCATAGACACACAATATAGGGCAAAAAAAAATTGGCAGGAACAGACTGTACTTCATTCTTTACTGAAAGGCTCTTCCAAAGGATCTTCTGTTGATCATTCATACTATAGACTTATAGGTTCTACTATACTGAAGTTTGATTTTTTTTCAAAGCACTGTTCCTACATTCTCTCATCCTAAAGTATGGTGGGTAGACGGTAGAAAATCTGGGGCTACACCCCCCACTCACTCTGGCTTTGTCTATTTGTCCTTTAGCAACTTCATTGGGGTAGGGAAGGCATATAAACAGATTCAGTGCACTGAAAAGTATGATAATTTGTTTGTACAAATGATTGCTATTCACTGCTACCAACTCGGTATAATCCATTGTTTTTGCAACATACCTTATTCATTAATAGCCCAAGACTGCTGGTAGATAAACCTAAACATCATTTTAAAAGGCAATGTTGTGAAACTGTTGCTTGGAATGTGAAGTATGTCAGAAGCCAAGGCAAACTTAGACAGGCTAAAAAATCTCTTTGGGAAATACACCTGGACACAAGCAGCCTTGCAACTAAGTAAATGTCTGTTAAATATGAGATTATTTAAAATGCATTTTAAAATTTAGACCCAGCCTAGCTTATCTTTGCCATGATTTCTGCATCATGTGGGTTCAGACTTACCTGGACCACACAGAGACAAGGAAAAGATGCCAATATGGATATTAAGACTCATCAGAATCTGTTGAATTTCAAGGTAGGATTCAGCCAAAAAGAAGTACTTAAGATTGGTTGGATCATACCCTGAAGGTCTGAAGAGTGGGTTGTGATAACAACGCACAGTTCAATGAGGTGCTCACAAAACACTGGTCTAACAGTACATACTATTATAGTATTATAGATTAATCAACTGTAATGACTCAATATAATATCCATATGAAAACATACAATCAGAGCTCCATAAAAGCTATCAAATCAACAGGAAAAAAGTCAGCTTGGTCCAACAAAAACTATTGAATGTGCTTCCACTCCCCTCTTCATCAGTGGCTATTGTACAATGTACAGGCTTCATCATCTTCAATGCATCTGTGACACCCTTTATCCACTCACACAGAGTGCCTACTACCCTCTAACCTCTCTTATTCAGGTTATGGGTTATACATAGGTCAGGACATCACAATCACCACCCTTCTTGTCTCATTTAAAATCTACTGAGTTATGACCATCTCACACCTCAGGTCCTCTCACTCACTCCCAGAGACATGGGATAGCCCAGCCTCCTTTAATAATCATCCCTCACTCATAAAAAGCTATTGGGGTTTGGGCTCAAACACTGTTCCAATCACTCACTGCCACCATTCATTCATATCCTAGAATATATGTATGTGGACTGAGAATTTAAATTGTGCGTGTTTCCACCCCTTCGATATGCAGCCCACAGGGTTAATCAAAACAAGAAACTTTTATTTATAAGAACAAAACATTGAGGAAAATAAAGTCTAAGAAACAACACTTCACTTCCATTGAACTTTTGAACTAAGGCCCTGCACCTACAACTGAGCTCCTTTATTTACAAATTTACTATTTTCAGCCTATTCCAGGCAACTCTTCTATATAGTTCCCCCAAGTCAGAATCTGGCTCCCCAGCAGACGCCAAAGGCATCCTGCTGGGAGCCAACTTTGCCTCCATGTAAGGAGGGAGGAGTTTGGCTACGTTCTGCCTTCCATAGACTCCACCACAGAATATCCAGGAATTTCCCAACCTGGGGCTGGCAACCCTAGTCAGGCCTGGCCCCAATGAGTTCCTCACAAAGCCCTGGACAGGGTTTCCTTCATCTTTTTACTTACAGAACCAAGCTTGGTTGCCTAGCAACAGCCACTGAGGGATAAGTTAGTCCCACAGGAGCAAATCCAGCCCCCAGCCAATGACATGTGAGTACTCTTGAGTAGCAATTGAATGGCCAATGGCTGATGGAGTGCATAGCACAGCCAATGGGACAGCTGGAAATGGCCAACGTGTAAGACAATTATATATATATATATATAGGATTATACTTTAAAAAATCACAATACAAATTGTTGCATGTGAATACAAGTAATACCTGTTCATTCTCATAAATGGAGATGAATGGTTATCCACAATTATAAATATCTATGGCACTTTACATGGTATTTTTCCATGTGGGCTTTTTTCCATGTGGGCTTTTATGTATATGCGCTTTTTCCCATGTGGGCTTATTTCCATGTGGGCATTTTTCCACGTGGGCTTTTTTCCATGTGGGCTTTTTTCCTGTGGGCTTTTTTCTGGTCACCTCATTAACAATG
The DNA here is from genome assembly GCF_001447785.1 of Gekko japonicus. Lineage (NCBI taxonomy): Eukaryota > Metazoa > Chordata > Lepidosauria > Squamata > Gekkonidae > Gekko > Gekko japonicus. Next base: position 672,281 of record NW_015174292.1, read on the forward strand.
AGATGCGGGCCAACCTTTCTATCTGGCAGGAATTCTTGGGCTCTTTTAATGGAGTCTCCTTTAAGAGGGAGGACCTGAAGTTCGAGGCAGGACTCCAGGTCACTTCCGATGCTGCCAGGTCTCAGGGGTTCGGCGTGTACTGGTGTGTTGAGCAGTGGCCAGAAGAATGGGTCTCAGCTGGGGACTCCAGGGACCTCACATTCTTAGAGTTTTTTCCCATTTTAGTGGCGGTCTGGCTGTGGGGGGAAGAGTTTAGAGATCACACTGCCCATTTTTGGTGCGACAATTTGGTGGTTGTCCTTGTGATCAATGCACTTACATCCAAATTGCCACGGGTTATGAGGCTGGTCCGTGCCTTCTGTATAGAAATATTGCTTTCTAACACACTTCCGGTGATGTCAGGGGGTGTGGCATATGCTAATGAGTTATGCTAATGAGTTATGCTAATGAGTTCCCCTAGCTCTTTTTCTACGAAACGACCCCTGCATATACCACATTCCTTCACACCTTTATGTCAAGAGCCAGACCTGATGGCTCCTGGCTCTGGTGCACATGGAACATGTCACGTAGGCAATGAAGAAGCTGGGGTTTGGGTCACCTGACTGCAGGCAGGGCCTACAAACTCCTAGCCTATCCCCACGTGCAGCTATGGCAACCAACAATTGGCCACACACCCCTGTCCACTCATGATTGGCTGATGGCCCCAGCTCTCTTGCTCTCTCCTCTCCTCTTGCCATTGTCTGTTTATTGCACCTGAAATACTGTCTCTTGGGAAACAAAGAGCTGCTTTGTGAATTGGACCACATGCTTGTGTAAGATGGGATTTCCCTTCAAAATCCCTTGGTATATACTTGGACTGTTGGATGTTCCTGAATTTGGTAACTATGAATCTCATTAATGTGTAGTTAAGGCAAATAGCCATAGACTTTGTTATTTTTGTATCCTAATAGTCTTTTGCTATGCTCTGCACTGAATAAAGATCCTTCTTATTTCTAATTGTTTCTGATGTGTAATTGAACTCCAAAGCTAAATCTTGTGGCTGACGCTGACCACATACACTACCATTGGAGGGTAAATAGTGTGCTTCTCTGAGTAGAGCTGCTGATGTGTAAACCCCAGATGCCAACTAAGGGCTTGAATCTCTTCCCTTAGGAAAGGCAGGGACTATTGAAAGAGATTCTGGTGGCAAATTGTTCTGGAAACCAGAGAGGGTATAGCCTACCTCGTGGTTTGTTGTTTAATGTGCTGAAAGTGCTGGGTTCCCTCGCATTCCTGGACTGGACTGAGTGGGTTAATCCTGTACATCTTCACATTGCGATGCCTTCAGCTCAACATGCTGTTTTTTGCTAGGCATGTGCCAGGGGTGAATAATGGGGTAGCTGACACTCTCTCTCGCCAACAGATGACAAGCTTTCGTCAGCTTGTGCCAGAGGCTGATCTTCAGCCGGCAAGAATGCCCCAGGAGCTCTGGCAGATTGGAGGGCTGAGGCTTGCAAGGCGATAGGCCTCACCATTGCTCCTAGCATGAGGAAAGGATATGAGCGAGCAGTTTGCCAGTTTGATGTCTTCAGGTCTGAGGAGCATATCCCAAAGTCTGGCCTATTCCTGTGGAGCAATTGATCCACTATTGTGTTTCATTAAAGGAGACTGGCTTAGCTGTCCATTCTATCAGGGGCCGGCTTTTCGCTCTGGCCTTTGCCAGCAAAGCCTTGGGCTTCCCTGACATCACCAATGACTTCAGAATTAGGAAGAGGCTTGAGGGTTGGGCATGCAAGTGTCAGCTACACTGCCATGAGTGTGCAGATGTTTTTAATTGCTTGGCATTCCTTCCCATGCGCATAATTGCTTCAGAGCTGTAACGTTTATCTTTGATGTTGTACTGGTGGAGAATGTGGTGTCTATCGTCCATGGGAGTTTCTCCGTTCCCAGCTTCGCAACCGCTAGAGAGTCCAACAGTATCCTGTGCGCGGGAGCCCACCTAATTGGTTATGGCTATGGGGGGGGGCACATACGAATGCCCTATATCCTATTATGCGCACAGGTAGCCCGCCATTCCTAACAGTGTTCCTGTTATCGCATCTATGGCTTTTCAATAAAAGTAAAACCTTCCTGAAAGTGTGTACTTCGTTGTTTAGTTGTGGGTCCTGACAGCAAGTCTGGTGCTAGGAAAGACAAGTGCCCCATTTCCCCAGTGGTCCTCAAGGGATTGTGAGTGACCTGGAGTGATGTCTGCACTTTAGGTTTTGAGGCATGCCTTTTTCACGCAGCCTCTTTGCTCACATTTTTTTGGGGCTCTCTGGGTAAGTGAATTAGTGGCCCAGTCTAAGGCCAACTGGTCTGGGAAAGCCTTGCAGGTGCGGGATATTCAATTTCAAGGTACTGGGGTGCAGGTTACTATTAGGAGTTCCAAGACAGATCAAAAGCATAAGGGATCCGTGATTAAATTAGGTATGTGTTCTGATAGGGAGCTCTGCCCAGTTTGGGCCCTGTCTCAGTACTTGGCTTTGTGGGGAATGGCAGCTGGCTGCCTCTTTAGGCAGGAGACTGGGAGTCTGCTGACCAAACATCAGTTTTGGGCAGTTACCGCCCAGGCTTTGGGCAAGTTGGGCCTTTCCGGGGTGAAGTTTGGAACTCACTCGTTTTGGATTGGTGCCGCTTCCACTGCAGCTGCCCTGGGCTATTCAGTGGCTGATGTCCAGTGCGTAGGGCACTGGAGATCATCTGCCTATAAAGGTTCTGTGCATTCCCTTGCCATGCTGTGATCTGTTTCTCATTGGGTTCAGTGGTTCACTGTCTTCTCTTTCCAGGTGCTGTGTTCTGTGGCAGGAGGAGAAGGATTCTCATCTGTGGACACAGCTTCATTTTCTGGGCGGTTCACTGAGCAAACAGATTAGCCATCGGCTCTCAGTTGGGCCTTAGTAGATGGGCCACTGTTGAATAGAGGGGACGCCGTGGCCTGCGCTGGGCGGACCTTCTCCACCTTCTGTTTGGAAAGAGCACTGGCTCTCCACCCGATATGCTTCTTATCCACCTGGGTGGCGATGACTCGGGTTTCTTGAAAGGGAAGGCCCTAGTTTTGAAGGTCCGGGATGATTTCAATTTTATTCCGCACCAGTGGCCAAATACAACTATTGTTTGGTCCGCCATGATCCTGCACAGGGAATGGTGGGGCTCTTTCAATCCCAAGGGGATCGAAAGGGCTCAGCGCAAGGCAAACAGGAAGATTAGGCATGTTCTGAAAGTTGGGTTAGGCCACTATTTGCCACACCCACAAATTCAGGCTGATTGTACAGACCTGTACAGGGGTGATGGCATTCACTTGTCAGAAAAAGATATCAATATGCTTATGGCAGTATTAGGTATTTAGTGGGCACAGGGGTCTAAGCAGAGGCTTGACCCTTGCGGTGGCTGAGTTTGGTTTAAGGGAAATTTGTTGTGGCTCGGTAAGCACCTATCAGCAACCCTGGAGGGTGGAGGGGTCTGTCAGGATCATCACTGTGGCCTTGTGGCCAGGGATGAGGAGGGCAGACTGCCTTTTGCACTGCCTTTGATGGATACTCTTCACAGGCCGTGTGGCTGTGGATGAGGGATCGTCATGGCATATTCCATGGCTGGGCTGCCCGGGTTCGAGCCGCTTACAGCAGGCTACGCCCCTGGGGCCAGGTGCATTGCCCGTCTTATGGCAAGGGTGGGGTTTTAGTGACCCCAGGCTTGACCATGCCACTTCATACTGCTAGCCCTTTCCATTGTTTTGTTAATAAATAAAGTGGTCTTTAGTTTCCCAACTACTTTTGTATGACTCTGTCTTCTGTCTATGGGGGTAAAACCCTCTTTTCACCTCAGTGCTTAAGTGGTCTACTTGTCTGCTTCTAACATCCAACTGTCATTTTTTTAAAACTGCTGTTTTTAAGTCTCCTCCTCTCAACATTCTGTGAGCTCTCATTGGCTGTCCTTTGAGAGAAGTGGAAACTAGCCTGTCTGTCATAGCATCTTCAGTGAAGAATCATCCATATCCTTTTCACCAGTAGGAAGAAAACAATCCCATAAATCTTCTGCTGCAGGAGGAATGTGAGGCTTAAGTGAGGTTTGAGAGCTACATCAGAAGAAATATTCTAAATAAAACAAGATCCAAATCCAGAGACCCAGATGTTACTAGTTACTCAGTATATTTTTTCTATTGATTGGATAGGCTTTATTTGACTTTGTCTGTGCTGCATACAGATATTCTTTTTTTAGAAGTGACAATTAATTATCATCATCATCACCACAACCTCTATTAGCATAGCAGTAACATGCAAGAAGATCAAATCAGTCAATCCTAAAAGAAATCAACCCTGACTGTTCCCTGGAAGGCCAGATAATGAAACTAAAGCTCAAATACTTTGGCCACCAAATGAGAAGGGAGCACTCACTGGAGAAGACCCTGATGCTGGGAAAGATTGAAAGTCAAAGAAGACGAGGACGGCAAAGGATGAGATGGTTAGACAGTGTCATAGATGCAACGAACAACTTCAGATGACGGCGGAAGACAGGAAGGCCTGGCGTGATCTGGTCCATGGGGTCGCGAAGAGTCGGACTCGACTGTGCAACTGAACAACAACAACATGCCCCTTGAAAGAGCAGCTTGGGGGTGCTGCTGGACCCAGCCCCACTGGTGGATAAGCAAGTGGTAGACTTAGGAGAGCCTTTTGTCAATTTTGACTGGTTAGCCAGCTGAAGACTTTCTTGGACAGAAAAGACCCTACCACTGCCATGCATGCCTTGCTAACTGTGATGAGCTGTATATATGGGTGCCCTTGAAAAGTATTTGGAAATATCAATTGGTACAGAATGCTGCAGCCATGATGTTGACTAGAGTGGGTCATAGGGAATTATGAAATACTCTCCCCCAGGGATATTTGCCTGTCCCCTTATTTCACTGACAGTGGGTGAAGACTTCCCCCCCCCCCCCCGTCTAACATTCTCTCATTGACCCCTTCTCCCTGACCTATGTTTCAATTGCTGGTTCTTTGCTTTTAAAAATGTGTTTTACTTTTGGTTCTCATTGGTTTTATCGTGTTCTTTTAATTTTTAGCTACCTTGGTGGCCCTGATTGGGCAGAAAGGCATGATATAAATTTTGTAAATAACATCCCCCCTCCATACACACACACACGCACAAGATTCTAATGACACTATTTTATGCATTCTACAAGCTATTTTTACAGTAAGCAAAAGATTCTCATCCTTAGTTACTTTAATCATCCGTATGATTTATTTTGGATTTTTTGTGTCTGTCATCAGTGAGAAAGGGCTTCATGCTAAACATTTTGTTCTCACCTGCTTCTGTCTTTATAATCTCTACCCATTATACGAATCAATTTTAATGGGTCATTAGAGTGACCAAGATCTATAATTATAGTATTACCTTTCATGTGCTCGCAGGTACTAAGGTAGGCTTTCAGAGAAAGTCGACAGTAAATCAAATCTACTGCAGATTACCATTCAAGGAGATCCCTCATAGAGATGTTCTTGTTAATTATTGACATTCAAGCATTGTTCAGGGTTTAATACCAGCAATAAAGATGCTTTAGGTTTGCTAGGCATATCCTGGTTAGCAGCAGGAAACCTGCAAGTGATAGGAAGTATTGAATTTGGTATATAATAAGGGGATCTAGTTTTAGGTTTGTAGATGTCACAGATGTTCCATTATAAAGGACCGATGCACTATGGGAATTAAAAGTGTGTTGTGTAAGAACATCCTGTAATCAAAATAGACCAGTTTCAATAAGTTGTGAAAATATTGATTCTTGCATCAGACTTTCACCTGACAGAAATATCTATGACAGGTAAATTGTCATTTTCATTAATGGAAATGCTGAGATTTACAGTGCATGTTTTTTTAAAAAATATTTAACACATTTCTATGGACTTTCCTGTATTTATGGCAGCTAGCAGGCAACAATACATAGCACAATAATGCCTTGAAATTATGCAGCCCATTGTTTGAGGTCTCACACACACATACATCAAACTTCTTTTAAACTGCTAGAAACTAGCCTGAAAAATCAATGGATAGTTGCAAAGAGAACATAACTCTGTCTTCATTTTATCCCCATTTGAAGTATTTATGTCATTCTCCAGGACTGTCTTACATTTACAGTGCAACCCTATGCAGAATTACTCCACTCTTAAACCCACTGAAATCAATAGAACTTGTTTTGTTAATCTTTTAAACATAATCAATAAAGGTTCTTTTGGCACCTTAAAGTCTTGTGGAGTATGGCATAAGCTTTCAGGCACTAGAGCCCTTTCCATGAAAACTTAGGCCCTAACAAGTTACCACAATAATCTTTGTTGTCTTGATCTAACATTTAATTGCTCGAGCACCCATGAATTTAGGAGGATGTATACAAGCAGCCTACTTCTGCACAATGAAAAAATATTAATAGTATTACGGTGGTATCCCAATCAGAAACTCCAGAGAAAATAGTCAGAACATTGGAGTATTAAAACTGCAGCACAAAGGTTCATTTGTCAACCACATGTTAATGCTTTAAATCGTTTGGCATAAAGAACAAGAACTACAGAGGAGATCTTCATTGAAGTACAGCCTCTCAACCACACAGCAATTTGGGGTTTTTTTGTGATGAAAACTGAAGAGAACAGAGATGTTTAACAGTTTCATTTATTTTTCCTGTGAAATTGAAATCTTGCATTCTTGGGACACCTGTGACTTGCGACCTTTCATCTCCATGCTTGGGGGCTAAATTTCAGTCCCTGAAGGGTACTTCACACAAAACCTCCTAAATTTCAAGGGCAGGTGCATGGAAATCTCCAATGATTTCATAGGCTTGTGCTTGACTCTAAATTTAGATATTAGAATCCCTTCTGTTTTAAATAACTAAATAAGTTAAATGATGAAAGCAAATGCTTGTGGAAAGTATTATTTATCTATGTGTGTATGAGAGAGAGAGTGTGTACACCCCACACAGTAATCTGTGTCTGCACAACTGGAATTGATGTCTTTATAAATAAATGAAAAGGTTCAAGCTCTTCTCATTGTCCATGAAATGAAGCCACCAGGCAAATTTTTAGAACACAGTTAACAATTAAGGGAAATATGCCAATAATTTATAATAAAGTGTCAACCATATTCAGTACAGAAATATCTGATTATGATCCCAAACTGCTTATAAACCATAAAATTATTGAATTAAACAAAAGAGCATAGGATTGGTTATCAACTGATCTGCTTATGCAAGGTTTGGGGAGGCCTTTCCTGCATTCTCCTCTCTCCAGCAGCCCCTTCTGACCCCAGGAAAGTTGATTCCTGGGGTCAAGGGACCTCAGTGGACTAACAGACATGCAAACGGGGAGGGCTGAATTGAAGAACGGGAAGGGGGTAAAACTACCTCCCCTCCCTCTTCTACCAGTGCAGATGTCTGCTGGAGAGGTGTATATGCCTCTTTCCCCTTCCTCAGTGCAGCCCCCCCCCCCCCAAGTTACATGGCTATTGGTGCACATGAGACCTCTGACCCTGGGAATCAACCCTTGGGGTGTCAGAAGGCACTGCCGGGGGAAGGAGGATTTAGGAAAGATCCATGGATATCAGCATTTTCCATTGATGGATCATGGGATCCAGTGGATAAGAACATAACAGTAGCCATCCTGGTTCAGACCAATGGTCCATCTAACCCAGCAGCCTGTTTTCAGCAGTGACCCAGTCAGCTGTCACAGGGAAGACCACAAGCAAAGCCTACAGATAAAGGTTTCCTGGTAAGTGTTCTCTGATATCTGATAATTAGAGGCATTCTGCCTCTGAACCCAGAAGCATCATTTGGCTGTCATGGGTAATAACAAGTTAGAGAATTCGTTAATAAACTTGTCCAACCACCTTTTAAACTCATCTAAGCTTGTTGTAGTCACCACATCGCATGGCAGTGGGTTCCACAAGTCAACAACCCACTGAGCGAATTAGTAGTTCCCTCTTTTTGTCTTGAACCTAGTGCCAATCATTTTCATAGGGTGACTTCAGTTCTTCCACATCAGATCCCACGCAATGATAGCCTTTTTTCTTTTTCTTTTGGCTTTCCTTCTGTATATGTGTGAGACAGAGAAAGAATGTGGTTGACAATGCCCTTTTCTTTCCCTTCCAGGTGTTGCATCCTCAGTGTGAACCTTACTGAGCCAGAGTGTTGCATTAATTTATCAATTTTAGGCATAGCTATCCTGGCACACTTTCTTCTGTGCACTCGTAATCATCAGCTTGATTGCTTCCTTACATTCAGCCGGGCTGCAGCCAGCTGCCTGCTCAACAAGCAGTCCCACCATGTGCTCTCCTTGGAGCAGGATGCAAGCATGGTTTTGGAACTTGTTTCCTGGTGTGCCTCCAGAGGGCTTAAGGGAAAAGAAACCCAGACACGTGGACCTACAGCAGGATTGGAGGGACCCCTTGCCGGAGTCACAAATAGAGGATTTACCCTCCTCTATAGAAAGGGAATAAGCTCTAAAAGCAAAAGGCTGAGCTGACTCGCTTCCAAGAGCCCTTCTGCATAATGGGGGTTGCAAATCCTGCCTTGCACACCCTACGCTGGCTATTAAAGTGAACAGAGTAGAACAATTCAAATGGAGAAAACATAGACAGGAGAAAGCAAAGATAATATTCAAGTCCATAAGTTTATTTTTCCAGGATTCAAAATAGGGGTTAATCCATCTTTATACGCTTGCCCTGCAGCCAAACTTTTTTCAAAAAAAATCTTTGTTCTGCCACTAAGCACAATTTGACAATCTTTTTCACACATGATGGGATAAATATACAAGTGCAAAGGAACTGAGGTTCTGCCCAGTGTGTGTGTGTGCATGAACTATTTCTCCATGGAACACAATTACTTTCTCATACACAACTACTGAACATGTGTATCAAAGTTACATGATATCTGGGTTTTACTTGGATTCATTTGGTTAAGAAAATTATACCAAAGTATAAGTAGGGATGGAACAAATAAAATTGTAGCTACTTTTTTTCCCCTTCTCGGAAAGAAAATTAGAACTTTGTTCATCAACTTGTGATTTATCAAGTCCTACTAACTGCAATCTGCAATCCACTTACTTTAAGGAGTCTTTTCAGCTTGAAGCCCATTACACAAGGGGTGATATAGAACTCTGCAGGATCTGTCTAGTGAAAAATGAATAAGATTCACAGGCCAACCCCTAATCCAATGGGACTTGCTTTCTAATAAGTACCCTTAGGACTGCAACCTTAGGAGAGAAAAGATGAGTAGAAAGTCAATTACATTTCTGGTGAACACGCATAGGAGTCCATTTCAGTGCATATCTCATTTGAACCTAAATGAGATGAGATACTGGACCTAAGGTCTGAGCGGTTCTCCAGCTCACTTTCATTAATTGCTAAATAACAGGCTGAAGGGTGACACTAGAGGAAATTCGGGTTAATGTAGCAATATAGGGGGAGAGGAAGTTAACCTCAAACAGCCCCATAACTGCTTTTTCCCAACTTGGAGAAACAAACTGATATGTTTCCCCTAAGGTCAAATAGCAACTCTGATGGGCAGCGTGTGTCTGATACTGGGAAAATGGCACATGGAGAAATGTTTTTTTTAAAAATCCTTCTCACTCCCCCCCCCCCAAACACAGCAATGTCATGCGTTCAAGCCTACTGAACTGTGAAGTTGCTCTGATGAAGTAGCATGTCTCATCCATCTAAAGCATTTTTGTTCTCGTATGGCAATTTCTGTTGAGATGTCAATTTCTCCTAATTACGTCTTGAGACAATACATAAAGAATATACATAAAAAAGCAGCAAATGTACATTGTGTGTGTGTGTGGCTGCCACTGGACATTATGAGTGCTGTGTGATTTCCACCCCAAAAGCATTTCCATTTTGTGAGTGCTGCATACAAAACCTATAATATTTGACCAAAACCTGGTGAATTGGGAAGATCCTGTGGCCAGTCCCATCCCAGGGCCATTGGTTCCTAAGGGAAGTCTAACTCTGAATAATAATAACCGTAATACTATTATTATTATTTATTCATCAAAAGTTGGTTAAGCCTACTGTATTTCCGAGGACCTGTTTATTTTCAATCTCCTTAAGTGTTTTCTGTTGGTGCATATGAGGAATTGGAGCCTATGAATGAGTTCTGTGCATGCTAGTTTCTCCTGAAGAGTGTACCTCCTCTTTGTTTCTGCAAGATCAATGGGTTTCAGTGGGTCTTTGGGCAAACTGAAGTTTTAGGAGAAATGGAAGCAAGAGGAAGCATGCAGAGATTAGTTAACACACATGGAACTTGTTTATAGGATCCAAGCCATGGACTTTATTTTATTTGCTGCTATTGTTGCCTTTTTATTATTTCAGCAGTGCTTTTTTAATTTAACCTTTGTTTTTATACTGCTAATTAATTAGGCCAATCTCTTACCTCAATCTCAGCTATGTCACAGGGTTATTTTGAGGATAGAATGAGGTAACTCTCACGAAGTCTTTGGAATCATACAATGCAAATTTGTTTAATGAATACCATGAAAAGATATATGTTTACATAGCAGAGGAAATGTGGATTAACTTCTTTGTTGAGAGACAGAGAACTCCTAAATTGGAAAAAAGAGGAAGCAGTCGAGCATCTGAAACTCTCATAAGAAATGGATATATGGTTTGGGATATTTTGTATTTCATTTAAAACGTTAATACCTTGATTCATAGTATAAATTTAAACCAAGATTAATATATTCTAAAGGATTATAGTGTTCAGATCTTTAAAGAGAGCTGCAAGGTGCCTTCATAAAGTCTAAAAATATAAAGATTTTCACATCCAGGGCTCTAGACATCCACCTGTCATCTCACACTTTCAGTGCAGTTGTCACTTTTTATTGATCCCTTTAATCCCCTTTCTTTGAAAATCTGTTGCCAGCTGATGTTTCATTACACCAAAGAGGACTCCTTTTGCAGGACTTGTATCCCCACAGGTAGTCTCTTCCTGGGAACTAAACCACAGCCACCAATTTTAATTTGCTGCATTGTGAGCGTTAATGACCTATACTTGTGTTCCGGTTTAGGTGATGTATGAGAATTCTATGGTGTCCATTGATTGTTTCATAGGCAACTGCTTTTTATTTCAGATGCTTTAGCCACCACACGCTTTCTCTTAATCATCGCTAAAATGTAGTCCTCTTGAGACTTGTTTTATAAAAATACAACTTCTGAAAAGAAGAATTAATCCACATTCACAGAAGTTACAAATGTTTAAAAAATTTATTTACAACAAGAATTTTTCTTTTAAAAAAGTACACCATCTTGTTTTATTCTTTGAAAACACTGACATAATAATAAGAATAAAGCTCTTTATGTACAAAAATACAATTTTCATATGAATGAAAGTCCTTGAATAAATTAAACGAGCAGCAGACTCAATGAATGCCACATGTCTAGTCCTACTCGAAAACAGGACAGCCGCCACGGAGGTCAAGATCCATAATGCATGAACCTAGTTGCTTGTCTGCCCTCTTCAGGGACTGATCATGTCAGGGATCAGAGCTCCACCAGGGAGAAACAAAGTTCCATCCAGACCCATTATATTCACCACAAATTTGCAGTGCTACATACCCTGCAAATGGCCCTGCGCACCCAGTTGAATCAGACCTCCCTAAGCCTTTTCATTGTATTGTCAGGGCGTTCAAACCAAATTTTCATGCTCATTTTTCTTCATTAGAGTTCTACAAATTGTAAAATTGACTTTTCACCTTGTTTGTAGCAGCAAATCTGTCCCTTTTCTTCCCTTTTCTAAATCACATTGATGCCCAAGAGCACAGGCCAGTGGAAAGGAACGAAACAAAGTAGGATTTGTGACGTTTCAAGAAAGTGCAAAAAAGGGAGAAGAAAGCAAGCAAAGGGCAGGGAAAAAAATATAATCACATTGTTGCTGTTTCAGCCAAATGGAGGTCTGTTCAAATAGTACAATGAAGACCAGTCTAAGCTTGGCCTTACATTGTCACATCGTCTGTATTTCCCAAACTCTCCTAGCTGTATTGTTATGTAAACATATCACATAATTTTGACTTTTGACTGAATATAACATAAAGCTTGGATTTTTAAAAGCCAAAAATTCACTCTCCCTACCCTGTTTCTTTGTGGTACCTAAATCATAACTAGAAAGCCCACCAGGCTAAGCAAGCACTGACCAATCTTGGTAACTAAAAGAAAAAGGTTTTGCTTCTGTGTGAACAAGTGGACTCCCCACACCCTCAAGTGCCTTCCCTTAATGGTACTGCACAAAGCAAGAGGAGCTCTGTAGCAAGTCTTTAGGGAGGCTATGGAAGGAGAAGAGGTTCTCTGTGCGCCCATAACAACAGTCTTCAGAGGCTACTGGGCTGCTAGGGTTGGACGTGTAGGCAGAAAGAGAGGAGGTGGAAGGAGATGCAGTGGACATCCAGGAGCCTGCATCACTGCCAGGGCTGGGTGGGTCTGTGGAACTCAAGTAGCTGGGCAGAAGCATTTCTTTGGGAGGTTTCTGGAGGGACTGATCAGCCAGTCTTAGAGTCTCAGAGAGGGCCCAGATGTAGTTGTAGGCAAAGCGTAGAGTTTCTATCTTGGTCAGCTTGGTGTCATCTGGAAAGGTTGGTAGGACACTCCTAAGTTCATCCAGTGCTGCATTGAGGTTGTGCATGCGATTCCTCTCCCTATCATTCGCCTTGACCCGCCTAGTCTTTTTGATTGTGTGAAGGACAGCTTCGTTCTTGACCTTGGTGCGGCCCCGCCGCCTCTTCCTTTCTTTCTCTTCCTCGCACCTCTCAGGGCTGTGCTCTGGGGAAGTGTCATGCTTTGGGGAGGCCAGGGAAGGAGCTGGCAGGCTGCTGAAACTCCCTTCATCGTCAGTGAGGCAAAAGGACACATCACTGCTATTCTCAAGGTCAGAGTAACTGGTCTCCAAGGCAGAAGACATCCTGGTGGGAAAAGGAAATGGGACACCATTAGTTACTCTACATTAAAATGCAAGGGCTCAGAACCAAAACAGAAATTGTAAAGAGGATAGAGAAGAAGGAGAAAATCAGAGGACAAAAAAGTGACTTGATAACAACTTATTTTAAAATAATGGCAGTGATTTTTAAGCACCTCAAACTGAACATAAACAATGTTGGAAAGTTGTTCTGAAAATTAAATTATACTAAGAAAATGAAAAGTGGAGTATACAACCACAGTTCTGTGTCAAGTGTCACTCCCTGTTAAAACACTGTAGTTGGGTAGCTGAACTATAAAGCTCTTTGCAAAGGCAATTTTCATTCGCTTATCTGTGAAATCTAATCTACAGTGCCACTGATCTGTTCTCTGCCTTTCTGTTTCCTTCATACTCACTTGGCAGTCAGGGCGGCAGTCCGCACATACACGCACGCCAAGTTCCCAAGTGTAACCTGAAGAGAAGGAAAACTTGAATTCTTGAAAGTCCTGGAGAGAAGAAAAGCGAGAGGAACGACACGCGACAGCTCTTGTCTCTGAAGTGATCTCTGCCGCTATCAAGTCGTGTGAGCAGCGAGTTTGGCACACGACTGGCCTCAGACATCTTATATATCCTGTAAAACAAAAGATCGCCCCCCCTCCTCCCTTCCTTGCCTGTTTCCCCCCAGCAAGCTCTGGCGGAATGAATGAATCGTGGCATCAGGTCTGCCCCGTGCTGCACTTTCCCTCATTTGCATAATATATGCTCCCAGAGCTCGGCTCCCTCCCGGGAGTGTGCCTATAATTACTGAAGCCCAATGGCAAGAGAGAACGGACTGAGAGCCACGTGAGCTATCACTAGGCTAAGCCTACTTGTTTGAGCTTCATTAGTCTATTAAAACGGGGAGGGGGGAGGGGGAGGGGGAACAAAGTGATTAGCCCGAGGACCAGAGGCACAAGTCCCGAAAGGAGCCTTTGGAAGTGAGGGAGAGGTGCTACCTCCTGCCTAAAACAGCCTGTTCCGAGGCATTGAGAACTGCACCAAGCAGGAATGTGGGGCCGCAGGATCTTTCAGAGGGCTTTTCTCTACACCTTCTTGAATAAAGCGTGACCTGACAGAAATAAAGGCACTAGGAGAGAAATAATATCTTCATAGCTAGGTGGGACAGGAGATTCTCTTCTTTGTAAAAGCACATGGGCGAAAGAATAGCAAAGCACGCATCAGGCCGTCCACCAGTCTCCTCAACACTTTGCAGACAGGCCTGGGCTGCGTTGGATGGGATATTTTGTTGTTTTAAATCAGTTCGTAGTTGAGAAATTAATCATGGCCAGATCCATATCTTAAAAGTTGCCGGTTTCATCCTGTGATCCAGTTTTTAAATTAACAAGCTTTTTAGGGAACTCTGTTAGGGCAGTGGGGCTATTCACCTGCTCCAGAAGTGTTTTACTCAGAGAACAGACAATACTTCAAAACAGTGAAGCTTTTGGCTAAGTTCACACCATCCCACCACACTTTATTATGGAATTTATGTTTTTCTTTTGAGCTGGAATTCCAAATGATAACATTTAACTTCTGCTCAAGTGGTTAAGACGCTGAACTGCAGGCTGTGGAAGGTCGGTAGTTCAGCAGTTCGAGACCTGAGTGTGCCGCATGACCGAGTGAGCTCCCGTCTCTAGTTCCAGCTCCTGCCAACCTAGCAGTTCGAAAGCAAGAAATTGCAAGTAGATAAATAGGTACCACTTCAGTGGGAAGGTAACAGCATTCTGTGCGCCTTGGTGTTTAGTCATGCCGGCCGCATGAACACGGAAATGTCTTTGGACAGCGCTGGCTCTTCGGCTTTGGAACGGAGATGAGCACCGCAACCCTAGAGTCAGATTCGACTGGCTTTCGAGCAAGGGAACCTTTACCTTTTACAATCCAAAGGCTTCTTGTTTTTTACCTAGAAAGAAACATTCTGTTTTTGGTATTGTAGTTTTTTTCATTTTCCATTTTTATTTATTTAAACCCCACTTTCATTCCCAGGAAGATCCCAAAATGGGTCACAGCATTCTCCCTTCCTTTTATCCTCACCACAACCCTGTGGGTTAGTTAAAGTTTTGGGTATGTGACTGGCCCAAGGTTACTCAGAAAAGCCCCAGGCAAACGGGCCAGATATCACGGGGGGGGGGGGGGGGCATGGCTAATTGCCCCGGCGCAGTTTGATCCGCAGTTACGCAATCAGACGCGCCAGCAGCACACCACGGGTCCTTCCCTCGGCGCCAGCGGGTAAACAAGGGACCGGAGGGGAATGCCGCACGCCAGCACAATCACACCATGAGCGTCTGGAGGCAGCCCGTGGCAAACATTTACTAGTACCTTGGAGGTACTAGTTTTTTAACTTGCATTGTCAGCGGTAAGCCACGGGTGCGCTCCACTTCCCAGATGTTGGGGTGTGATTGCGCCCGGATAATCCGCCCACCATCCATGCCTCTCCCACAGCAACTTTGCCGTGTGACCGGGGCCAAAGTATGGCAAAGTGTTACACCTTTTCTTAGCCACTATTGACACTTCAGCATTTGGTCAGAACTCTATGGTTAAACCATAGAATTTTGCCCAAATGCTAGAGCATTTCCCGTGATACAATAAAATCATTTCCAGTGACCATTTACTGTTACAACATCTACCCCTTTCAATGAACAAATAGGTATGGTTACATATATTTTATATAGTATACATATATTTATCTAGCTGTTGAAAGATGTATTAACGTTTTGTGCATGTGCTAGTATAAAAGTGTGTAAATTCATACAAAACTATAGGACAGTGTTGGGATTTTTTCCCCCTGCTGCAGGATTTTCCCCCCTTGCTGCAGGACCCACACCTGGCTCCAAATACACTGCTTTTCGCTTTCACCTTTGTCCCATGCTTCAGGCCAGCCAAAATCTTTAAATCTTTCATAAATATTTTTCCCCAAGTCCCTGGTGTGTTTATCAAGTCAAACCTAAAATGCTGCAGCTTGGAAGGATTGGGTGTGTGATTGTCAGAAGGGCTAATCAATTGACTGTGCATGGCCCATAAGGGTGTGGCTACATGATCTCCTATCCCAATATTGTACCACAAATTTCTCATGGAATACCATTTATTCCTGTGCTACAAAGAACTGAGTTGAAGAGCAACCAATTTTGTCTGTTTCCATGGCCAATCACCATTCTATGGAAACAGGAACAATTGGTGGCTCTTCAGCTCAGTTCTCTGCAGCAGGAACAAATGGTACTCTATGGGAAATTTGAAGTAAAATGCGGGATATAAATTCTCTTGAAGATTTCCCCCCATGAATTGGTATCCACATCGTGCTGGGCCTACAGGTACTACAGAGGGGAGTGGGGGACATAAAAATGTCTGTCTGCCTTTGAGTAAATTGGCTATAATTCCATTATGAATGGTCCTATGGCAACTATTAATAGCTCAAATTAAAGGTAATCCTATAGTGTAATATTAATATAGATGTGAAAAAAGTCATTGCGGGTGGTTCAAATTGCAGCAGCCTATTGTCAGGGCCTAGGTGGCAGCAACAGATCTCATCTGTTTTAAAACCTCTGTTTTGGCTACCAGTTTGTTTCCAAGTTCAATTCAAGGTGGCCGTTATGTCCTCAAATCCCTTCATGTTCTGAGACCCATATATTTAGAGGAAGGTCTGCTCCCATGCTGTATTTCCTTGAAAGAAAGGCAACCCTGACTGTAAGATGACCTCCCCTCCAATGTTATACACCAACAAGTTCTTTACTGAACATAACTGTAACTTGCATGCAAATATAAGATGACTTCTTCTTTTTTTCCAAAAAACCCTAGGCTTGCCCTGGAGTAAATACTTTATGTCCCTGTGTGCCAACTACAGTCTTCAGGTTGTCATCTGTTAGCAGTCCTTCCATTTAATGCAGTACTCCTGGAATTCATTCTTTTTCAGTTGACGCTCTCTGTGGAATAGGCTCTCTGAGGGAGGGGGGACACCATCTCTGAAGGTGCTTAGGAGGTTTGCAAAGCTATTTTGCAAAGCTATTTTTAGATCATTTTTAAAAATTTACTTTAAACATCGTAACAAAACAAAAGCAAATGAACTGAAAGGATCTTGATCATAGCAAACTATTTGTTTGCTGTTTTGTTCACATACTAGGAAAACCGATGGTGTTGTAGCAGATTCCATGTTAAATCAACAAAATTTGGCATACGACAGTTGCTTTGTAACTGTGGATTTTATTGAAATCTTGTTGAGTTACTGTCAGTGTTCCTTCTACGCTGAGTTAGTGTGAGCTAGCTCAGTTTTTTTCGCCTCTGGCTCACACATTTTTGTCTTACCTCAGGAAGGATGGTTCCAGAGCAAACTAATTTATGCAGTAGCCAAATCGCTTGCTCACATCTTTAATGCCAGTAGCTCACAAAGTAGAATTTTTGCTCACAAGACTCCACAGCTTAGAGGGAGCATTGGTTACTATCCAAGTTGAAAAGTATCTACAGCCCCTTCAAAAATCTGTGACTGGGCCCTGACCTGGGTAGTCTAGGCAAGCCTGATCTCATTAGATCTTGGAAGGTAAGCGGGGCTGACCCTGGCAAGTATTTGGGAGACCTCCAGAGAATACCAGGGCCAGGAGACTGGGGGCAGGCCATCAAGTCACTTCTCTGAAAGTCCTCCGTGCCCCCAGTAGGAGTCACCAGAGATCACCATAACTTCCAGGCATGGGCACGCGCATACACACACAGGCACACAGACATGCAAAAATACAAAAAATAAAAATCTGTGACTGGGGCAGAGCCACACCTCTCTAAAATTTGTTTGCTTGTTCTTGTTTGTTTGTTTGTTTATTACTTCAATTTATACCCCCGCCCTCCCTACGAGCAGGATTGTTGTTGTGGAATGAAATGTACTATGCCTACCACAGTAATTAAGGTCTCTGTTTGAAGCTCAAAATCTCTTCCAACAATTCAGACTGTGGAAAAGTAATAGGAAATGCAGCAATATCTAATGGACAGACACATTTTCAGGAGTTTACCTTTATTATTCCCATTTTACAGATCAGGATTTGCCCCAAACTATACAGATTAGTCCATAATGGTACTGGAACTACAGTATGGTTGGCAGCTCTGGCTTGGGAAGCTCCTGGAGATTTGGGGAGCATTTAGGCTGGTGTTTGGGGAGAGGAGGGAGCTCAGCAGGGATGTGATGCTATAAAGCCCACCCTCTGGAGCCATTTCCTCCAGGTGAACGGATCTCTGTAGTCTAGAGATTAGTTGTAATTTCAGGAGAATCTGAGGCTCCACCTTGGAGGTTCACAGCCCTAAACTAGAATCAACATCTTCCAGCTACAAGTTGCCACGTTATTTGCACTGAATCATACTAAGTCTAGGCTGCTGTTGAGCACTTGCAGAAATTGCCAATAAAATGCTTAGACTTTTCACAGTTTTTCACACAATTGATTATTGCTACAAAATGCAACTAGGAAGTGCAATATCTTCCTCACTTTTAAATAGTTTTTTGCCTAGCCAGGTAGCACAGAGGGATAAGAAAAGAAAATTGCTCCGTGAATAGACAAAAGACAAAAAATGTTTGCATAATCCATTCAGCAAATACTTATGAATAGCCAATGCACTGAAAGAATGAGGAGTGAATCTTTTGCGAACAGAAAGTAGTGCTAAATTTCTTGGATAATTTATTCCCAGCGAATAATTCAGTTTAGCTCAATAACAGGCAATGTACTAATTTTGCAAACAAATTGTTCAACTAACAAAGATAATGTGTCTTACACCTTTGGGGTCTGCTTTTGATGGAAGCCAGTCACAATGTATTCAGTGTCTTTTCAAACATCAAGAATGGGTATTTGACTGGAAAATATGCTGAGAGAATTGCTAGTATGTGTCTAGTATGTGTCTAGATATTCCACTGAAGACATTTGGAAGCAGCCATTTTCTTTGTGAAATAAACACATATTGTCTGATATTAGATCGGTCCCTCTTTTCTTGCTGACCTCTATCAATAATGATAATACAGAACATATAATATTGGCTTTGATTGACCTTTTCTCTATTCTTTTAAAATACTAATGATTGCTCCTTGCTAACAAGGATTTTGGAAACAAGGTATATTTATTGCTAGTTTCTGGGGGGGTGAGGTTCATAAATTCATCAAGTTATGAATTTGGAAACTTTCCTCAAAAGAATCCTAACTTCATTTTCATATTTACAATTATTTAATAGCTCTAAATGGTGTCTGCTGCGTATCTTGTTTCTAATATGCCTGCTTTGCAGTACCATAAGTCTGGTTTCTGATAGGAAGAAGAGTCCCGTGAATGTGCTCAGCATGACAGAGTTTCATGCTGTGGGGATGGCTGTCTGGGTAATGAAGTTATTGGACATTCATAAAACAATACCTATTAAGATCAGCTATCTAGTGACCTATAGGAATGTCACATAGAGGTGCACCCTGATCCTTCTAGATCTCCTCTTCTTGGAACTTTTTTATTGTGTCTGCTCAGGTCCTGATAGCATTGCTTAAACATCAATCAGCCACCTTATTCCTGCATGAGCCCCTTGTTGTTTGCTGTGTCCATTCCAGTTATCCAATCAACTCTGCCGTGGTTCATATTTTCACACCAAATATTTCACCGCAGGACTCTTATCACTTCCAGCATGGCTAATTCAAATATTATGGCCCCTGCTTGGAGGCTGCTGAAAACAGCTTCAAATTGAAGAGCCCTGCTAGCTTCTTGCACTGGCCTGGAGAGTCTTAATGTGATTATGTCAAAGATAGCATCTTTGAAATGATGCAGGTGCTATGCAGAGTGCCACTATTTGAATGAGATTTCTTGACCATTTCTCCATGGTGACCATAGGATATGAAAAGGCCCTAAAACCTGTAGCTTTCTTTTCTAGTGATATGTGTCAGTGAGGGCACCAGGTCTGTACTTGTCTTGATTTGATGTACTTGTCTTGATTTTAAAAAAAATATTATTTAATTTTCACATAAATAAAACGATAACAGAAACTATAAACAGTGTAACAAAGTATACATTGGACTGTCTTACGGCTACTCAAACTTATACAACTAATGCAATATCCATAAAGAAAGACATCATAAGCCAATAGCAGTACCATACCTATAATATAATGTACATAATATAATAAGTATAAAGATTTTGAGCATTTGGGAATTTCTTCATGCTGTGGCAAAAAATCTAGTATAATAAACCACACTTCTGCAAAGTTGTTGTGTGGTGGGTTTAATTCATACTGACTAATCTGATATGTATTTTTTTCCATTATATAAATCTCCCATATCTTCCGATATCATAATGCGAATGTAGGTGGATCTGGACACTTCCATGTAAGTTATGACTGATTTTGCTGCCACCACTTGTCTTGATTTGCATAATTTATGCTCCAAGAATTCTGTTCCTTGGCCATGTACCTATAATCACTACTGCCCAGTGACAAGAAAGAGCTGATAACTGATAGAAGAAACAATAGGAGTCTTTTCCAATGACCAGAGTTGCCAAGCAAACACTACTGGATGGGGAACAGCAAGTGATGAACTTGTAAGTTGTATACATGATCAGATTCACATAACAAGATAGGATTTATTGATGGGGAGTCATAGGGCCAATTATACATGTGTCCACCCAATCACATCTCATTTGGGGCTTGGAGGGGTTATGTATTTTTATGTGGATGGCAGAGCTAAATTCTGCCCCTTTCCCTGTTGTACCTCACTATGCTACATTGCTTTCAGCCTTTTTCTTCCAAAACAGTTCCCGTACAGGGAGTCAGCCCTTAAGAATCATTCCTACATAGAATCCTTTATGATCATTAGCTAGGACAAGCTTTATCTTGTTAATTCCTTAGGATTTGTTAAACCCCATAGAGTATAGTGCTGTATGAGACTTGAAAACTTACTCCCTGGTTAGTTGCTGTAGCAGATTGTCATATGCTGCAATTAAAGAATACTACATGAAACGGGATCAGAAGAGATATAACTGAACCAGTGCTTTGAGGCCATGGTCAAGTGGCTAAGGCAGAATAAAGTGAAACTGAATCCAGACTAGGGTTGCCAGATCTGGATTGGAAAATACCTGGAGACTTTGGGGGTGGATCCGGGAGAGGGCGGGGTTTGGGGATGGGAGGGGCCTTAGCAACATACAATGGCATAGAATCCACCCTCCAAAGCAGCCATTTTCTCCAGGGGAGCTGATCTCTGTCAGCTGGAGATCAGTTGTAAAAGCGGGATATCCCCAGGTCCCACCTGGAGGTTGGCAACCCTAATCCAGACAGGACAAAGGTAATTCTAGTTTGGTAGTCTTTTGGAGGGCTGGATCTGCTTGTGGTAGATGGAGTTCAAAGCAAGTTAAGAGCATGGTGGTGCCCATAGACTCATCCTTGCTGTTTGAAAAGCAGGACAGTCTGATATATAAGAGTGCCTTCTATTAGATGCATTGGCTTCACCTATTTCTTAGACTCAGCTAATCTTAGCTTCAGTAATTCATGTTTTTGTAACCTCATGATTGGATTACTGCAACATGCTGTCTGTTGAGCTACTCTTGAAGACAACCTGGGAACTGCAACTGGTTCAGAATGTAACTGCTTGATTATTGTAAGGAATGAGTTATGGAAATATATCTCACCTATCTTGTTAGTTTATGCGCCTGTCTGTTTCTGAGTTCAACTGATGGTGCTGGTTATGATCTTTAAATCTCTTTGTGGCCTAGAACCCACATATCTAAAGGACTGTCTCTTCCCATATTTTCCATTTACGGCCCTCAGGCATTGACAATGCTTTTTCCATTGTAGCTCCCACCCTATTCTCTGAGGAAGTAAGACGTGGCACCATCTATAGTGGCATTTAGGAGGTACTACAAGTTCATTTTATTTAAATGATTCAGGTGGCTCAAGTGAGTGACTATCCAGCCACACCATACATTACAAGAATAGTGGGAAGGTCCCATCGTTATGAGCCAAGGAAAACTGACCTTGAAAAGAATTCTTTCCCATCCGCAGATGGTCACCAGGAGACTAAACTTGGCAAGTAATGCCAGTCCATTAAAATATTCCTAATATTTATGGGGGTTTTTTTCAAATATTTAATCACTCCCTTCAAACAATATTTCATTTCCAGATTTTGGTTCATCTGAAGAAAAAATATTTGAAATTTTAGAAGAAAAGACTTCAGTTATATGAAGACCAATCCTATGCATATTTCCCAAGAAGGTAAATCCCATTGTGTTCTGTTGATCTTACTCCCAGGTGACATTATCTATCATTGTCAATAAAAGGAAACAAAAAAATGAGCAAAAGTAGAATAAGCTACTTGGTAACAAGCTTGTCAAAACTAGTGGGGAAACAAATATGATCAAGCATTAATGAGTCCCTAAAATTCAAAAGAAGTTATAAGTCAGTGGAGCTTCTGTGATGTGATAAATTTCTGTGTAACAAAATAGAGCCAAATCATTTTATGCCATGTAAGGGAGCTTGAAGATCACTGTGTTGGACTATGATGTTAAAATAAATGTCTGGTAAGGTTTATTGCTTAGAGAGAGAAAGGTGAGTGTAGCCATTATACAGTTGACACTAGGGTTGCCAAACCAGGGGGTCCCCTGCTTTTTTGGGGGTTCTACCCGCCGCCAGCCAGCTTTCCCCCAACTATTTAAAGGGAACGAGTTCATGGATTGCAGGGCAAGAGTGGGTGTCCCCCACTTGAAAAGAGCAGGCACCCTGCATGCCTGCTCTGCAAGTGGTGAATTTGCAACTTGCGGGGCAAGCACACATGACACCCACTTTTTTCAAATGGGGCCATGGATGACTGTTGGGAGTGGGGCTTCCCCCTACTGGCCAGCTGGCTGGCGCGTGGGGGAGCCCTGCCCCCTGGCTAAAATTGGGAGTCCAACCTAGCAGTTCGAAAGCAAGGAATTGCAAGTAGATAAATAGGTACCACTGCAGTGGGACAGTAACAGCGTTCCGTGCGGCTTGGTGTTTAGTCATGCCGGTCACATGACCACGGAAATGTCTTTGGACAGCGCTGGCTCTTCAGCTTTGAAACGGAGATGAACACCGCAACCCTAGAGTCGAATTTGACTGGCTTTTGAGCAAGGGAACCTTTACCTTTACTTTTTAGCCCTTTCTCTACTTATGTTGGTATTTACTATACTTACTACGCAGTTAAACATATTTTGAAGAGTCATTCATCAAAACTGTTGCATGTCTTGTATTCAGTAAAAATTGTCACTGCTGAATTGTCAAACTGAACTAAAGACATCAGGGCTTTCTCCCAGAAGACATGTCATAATCTCTGTACAGTTCAGTAGAGACTATAAAGAGAAACAGAGACGCTTGTGTTTTCTGACAGTTAACTAAGAGAGCCATTTTGGTCCCTAATGGTCTAGGGGTTCCCAACATGGCACTGACATCTTTCCTGGCACCTTCCAAGTATTTTTAGGAAGTGAGAGGTGCCAAGTGGGGCTTTTGCCCATCAGGGCTTCTGATTGGCCATCAGAGATCTGATTGGCTGTGCTCATTTTGGAAACTTGCTTCACAAGTAGCTGCCACCATTGCGCAAGAATCTTTGCTGCACAACTGAAAGTAAATTGCGTATATACAAGAAATTATTTTAAAATAACATGTTCATTTTAAAAGGCATTCTGTTAAACAGAGCTTTTGCCTCAGATGTTGAAAGAGTTACTATTTGATTTATGCATGACCTTACTCCCTGACATTTTGTGCTTGGTTCCACGGAAGCCATTTGGTATTTGCACTCACCACCCTGTGTCAGAATTCCAAAGGAACCTGCAGGCTCATAAAGAGACTGTTAAGGACTGCTAAAAGCAAATAGCCCTTTCAAAATTCCCACTAGGCCCAAGTCATCAAAACATGCAGATGTTTGAAATCCAGACTTCATACAGGCTTGTCTGCATGCTGGTGTTTGCAAGAAGCTACTTATTACCTGGATTTGCCACCACATGAATTTATAAGTCACTACATACATCAGTCATTTGCTATGCAGATTTCACAATGCCCTAAATGTTTTCCTAGAAAATGACGTAGAATCATAGAATGTTAGAGTTGGAAGGGACCTTGCAGGTCATCTAGTCCAACCCCCTGCACTCTGCAGAAGCATAGCTGAAAGATAACCCTACATACCTACAACATACCCGAAAGATGGTCATCCAGCCTCCGCTTGAAAATGTCCAGCGAAGGAGCATCCACTACCTCCCGAGGCAGACTGTTCCACTGCTCAACCACTCTTAGAGTTAGGAAGTTTCTCCTGATAAGAACATGTAATGGCATGGCCAAAATGACAGATCTACCTGTTAAGAAGCTGCTCACAAATATTTTGCTATAACCTGGAATGTCTGTCACAGGTTCTTGTTAATCTCAGTCTAGCCAAATTGTAGGAACTGCTACCATAGTCCTCTGGTCAAATCACAATGGAAAAACTATGAAGGTAGGTGAAATGACGTTGTTGTTGCTGTTGTTTTTCCAAAGCAAACATCGCCAACTCCTAGGGATGGTGTCATCAGAACAGAATTTGCTTGCCTACATGATTCCTCTATCCAAATATTACTGGAGGGGCATAGAAATGGGCTTCTGGGAACCATGCACTACAAATATCCATGTCTTTGAAGGGTTATGATAGGAAGAATTACCAGATCCCATTTCAAAACAAATTATGCAAACCTCAGTTACTAGTCATTTTTGTGAACAGGCTAGGACATTTGATTTCTGATGTTACATTGCCTTTCAGAGTAAGATAAATTTTATATGAGTTTTGGAGCGTAGATGATAAGCTCCCATCTCATTAAAATTTTGTATCTGAGTTGATATATTCAAATAAAGACATTCAAAAGGGATTTTGTGTGCACATTTGCCAACTTTAATTCAATCACCTGTATTTTGAATGCATGGGAACACTGGAAAACTAGGAGAAAAGCAAAAACCAATAGTTGCCTATTTTCCTGATTTCATTTTATTCATATTTTTAAGACTAAATGAAAATTACTGCTGCCTACAAGCACAATGTATTTTGTTTGCAGCAATTAAAATGTTTTAATGAGACAACCATAAAATCAACCATTAATTATTTTGTTTCAAACACTTCTGCATCCCTTTTAAGCCAGGTCTATTTAGAAATAGTTTAGGGAGTAGCCTGCAGTTTTATTCTTTCTCTGGTATTATACACAAGAGTGGAGAAGTCATTTATAAATAATTACACAATGTTTTGGGTCTTTGGGCTTGTATAATATATCAAAGCGATTAGTACATGCATTGTTCCATTGTAAATGGGGCTCTTTTTTTTTTTTTGCTGCTTCCTTTCAGTTTCACTTGCCTTGTATTCTACCCAAACCTTTTTCTTGAAATCCTTTGTCTTCTTCATTCTTTTAGCGTGTTACAGTGCAGGGGCATTCTTCTTATTCAAACACTCACAGCATGAGCGAAGAAAGCTACTTCTGTCGCATCTTAAGTTTTACCATAACTTTCTGGCATTTTTTTTCTCCACACTTTTCCCAGACTAGTGACGAATTAGAACATCCATCAATTATTGGTGCTTTAAACTCGGGTGGGGGTGGAGGAAGAGTTTTAAAAGTTGTCCTAGAAGAGAGGAGGATTCCACACAAACTGGTAGCCATTGGCTGTGTTTTGTCTCCCTGAACAATATTCCCGTTCTGTGGATTGTATCTGCCTGTGTGTGAGGAAAAGGAGGAAGGGAGGGTTGGCAGGGCATTTAACTTATTTCTTTTATGAGCAGCCTAAACAATGCATTTTCAACCCAAACAATATCTGTGGCAGAGCAACAGTTTAAATGTCAGTCAAGCTCTCAGTGGTGGAAAATAAATGATCCTGAGGCAGGACAGTGTAAAAGCCACCCCACCCCCGCATTGATTGAGGAGGCCATTTTCAAAGAGATTCTAATGCTGATGATAAGCAACACTTGTTGCGTTGGCAATAGGGGCAGTTTAACCTTATTACCCCCTATAAAGTGATAGAATCCCCCCCCCCTTTTTTTTCAAACAAGCCTACAGTCATGGGGGAAAGAATCCGAAGCCTTGAAGAGGTCCTTGTGTCTGGCATTTGTGCCTGGGGATGAAAGAGACCAACTGAGAGGATTCTCCAAGGAAATCTTCTGAAAGGATTAGAACTGCATAAGATAGGATTGAAATTCAATACAGGCCACAGTGAGAGAAAGAGAAAATGGAGCTATTTTTTTTAAAGTTTGGACAAAACTAATCCGTGTTATCCAAGAGAGAACTGGGGGTGGGGTGGGGGCTAAAGAGAGTACTGCACCAGTAAGGTTGCTAGAAACATTCTGCTTCTTTGCCGTTATCCTTTTTTCCAAGTACAGTGATTAGAACATCAGTACAACTTCAAAAGAAACCAAATGTGATCTTTCCTTTTTAAAAAAGCAATATCGATACTGTGAGAATATTCTATAGGGAGAGAGAGAAAAAAAACATGATCACTGTGAAATAAGAAAAGGAGCAAAAAGGAAAAGAAGCCAAACATATAAAAACAAGGAAGAAAAAGGAATGGAAGAAGGCGAGAAAAAGTAGAAGGAACGGGTAAAAAGAGAGATGTCCTGTATTTCATTTCTAAGAAAGCAAGGAGGGTTGATCCTTTTAAAGCGTGCTTATTGTTAGGGGATTTATAATAAATAATAGCCTGGTTTTCTGGAGTATAGATTTAGTTTAAATTTAAAGCAAGACCTTCATACAAGGAATTTTTTAAAACATCACATATGATGTAAATGTGTCTGTCAACATTGACATTTAAGGCTAAGAGAAGTAGGGGTAGAGGGTGGGAGAGATCTCCTGATGCAAGTACCTAACTTCATTCCACTATCAGAAGGGTCTTGGGTAGCATTTAGCACAATCTGTCAGGGTTCCAAATCTCTTTACATATGAACAGCTTCCTATCCAGAACCCTTCAGCAGGATGAATGCTCATTGCTTTCTTGCTATGCTGGGACCCTCTCCCTCCCTTTCCTTCTCCCCCCCCCTTCCCTCAGCAGAAGTGGGGATGGATTTGCTGTCATTTGCATAGCAGGTGCTTGATTCTTGTCCATTCTTAGTTAAAGAAGTTTTAATACAGGATAAATTGCTAGGAATTAGGAGGAGGCAGGGGACAAGAAAAGAAACTGCAGTCTTCTCCCAGCCTGGCTTAAAGAGAAAGAATCTCTCCCAGAGTGAAAGTGTGTAACCTTTTTTTAAAAAATCACTATCCTGCTTTTTTCTTTTGGAGCCTCAAACAAGACAAATTTTGCCCACTTGGTCATAAAGAATCCAGGTTTCTATTTGGTAAAGCAATAATCCCAAAGAAGACAGCAATATGATCACTGTCCCACAGATCTTTGAGTCAGAAACTCTGGTAGGAGAGTTTAAAATGTTAATCCTTGGTATAATCCCTTCCTTTGGCATTGTACAACTACTGAAGCCACAAGAGATTTTCTTATCCCCCCCCCAATTCTCTTGTTGTTTTAA
Source organism: Gekko japonicus (assembly GCF_001447785.1). Classification (NCBI taxonomy): domain Eukaryota; kingdom Metazoa; phylum Chordata; class Lepidosauria; order Squamata; family Gekkonidae; genus Gekko; species Gekko japonicus. The sequence goes on from NW_015174292.1 coordinate 699,694, forward strand.
AGAAAGGAGGGGGAGACTCAAGCAAGCAACATAGGCCCATTGCTTGGAATCATAATGCATTCTTTACTTCAGTGCTTCAATTGTGGTTTGTTGAGGCTCACAGTTCTGGGAGGGCTGTGCTTCATCTTGGTAAGAGAGTGGCTGTTGAGGCGGACTCTGTGTGTACAGAGGTTGGGTTGGAAGGTTGAAACCAGAAAGCCTATGCTTTTACAACAACGATGGGGAAGTCAGTTCTTTTGTAGCTGTTCAGGCATAAGCTCACTGGGATCTCTTTAGCAGCCTCTGGAAAGCTCCATGCAAACTGGAGATAGCAGCCCTTCGTGGGCATTCCTGCTTCCCTACTCTATCTTGACTTCTTACGGAAAATACAAAGATCACCAGTTTTGATCTCAAAAGAATTTTGTTTCTGTTGTTGTGTTATTTATTTATTTATTTATTTGATTTATATCCCACCCTCCCCGCAAAGGCAGGCTCAGTGTGGCTTACAGTCATATATATAAAAATACATTATGCAAATATTAAAAGAGATAAAACAGTTAAAACCACAACAAAATGCAAAGTGCTAGCAGTGCAAGTAAACAATGGTGGCATTCTTTCGGCATCCAGATATGACAATCGCCATATTCCAGGTTCCTTGCCAGGCTATCAGATATTACTTTGGTGCTGATGTTACCGGCAGCCCCCTAATCAAAAGCCTGGTGGAAGAGCTCCATTTTACAGGCCTTGCAGAATTGCAGAAGGTCCCGCAGGGTCCTGATGTCCTCTGGGAGCTTATTCCACCAGTGCGGGACTGCCACAGAAAAGGCCCTGGCTCATGTCACCGCTAGCCTGGCTTATTTAGGACCCAGAAAGGTCAGGCGGTGTTGGGATCCAGATCTTAGTGCCCTCTGGGGAACATGTGGGGAAAGGCGGTCCCTCAGGTAAGCAGGTATAGGGCTTTAAGGGTCAAAACCGGCACCTTGAACCAAATCCAGTATGCTATTGGCAGCCAGTGCAGCGCTTTTAGGATGGGCTGGATGTGTTCCCGCACAGGAAGGGCTGGATGTGTTCCCGCACAGGAAGGCACAGCAACAGCCTCACCGCTGCATTTTGCACCACCTGCAGCTTCCAGATCTGGGATAAGGGCAGCCTCATGTAGAGAGCATTGCAGTAAAGCAAAATACAAATAAAGTAGCCAAGAAACCTTATACTGGGCCATTTTCAATTGCTGGAGGAATGTGAAAATGAGGAACAGTTAAATGTGTACATCTAGTACACTTTAGCATGATCTTACATTTACACTTCGGTAATCTTACAGTCTTATCAAGTTTTTACCCCATCTTTCATTCATTTCCCCCATCTTTTATTGTAAGATGATGCACATTGGGACAAAAAAATCCCAACTTCCAAGAATCGGCTAATGGGGTCTGAACTTGCTGAGACAAATTGAGCGGGAAAACCGTCTTGGAGTCATAGTGGATAGCTCAATGAAAGTATCAACCCAGTGTGCTGCAGCAATGAAAGAGGCAAATCTATGTTAGGAATTATTAGGAAAGGGATTGAGAATAATATGGCTGATATTGTAATGCCCCTGTATAGATCTATGATGTGGTCTCATTTGGAATATTGTGTACAGTTCTGGTCACTGTATCTCAAAAAGGACATTGCAGAGCTGGAGAAAGGACAGAAGAGAACAACCAAGATGATTAGGGGGTGTTGAAGCACCTTCCCTATGAGGAAAGGCTGAAGGGTCTGGGATTTTTCAGTTCAGAAAAGACACAATTAAGGGGGGGGCATGATAGAGATTTATAAAATTATGCACAGGGTGGAGAGAGTTGACGAGAACTTTTTCTCCCTCTCCCCAAATACTAGAACTCTAGGCCATCCAGTGAAATCGATGGGCAGTAGGATGAACAAAAGAAAATATTATTTTATACAGAGAGTGATTAAAATGTGAAATTCGCTGCCAAAGGATGTAATGATGGCCACAGGAATAAACAATTTTAAAAGGGTATTTGATCGATTCATGCAGGAAAAGTCTATCGATGGTACTAGCCATAGTGACTGAGAGGAATCTCCACATTTGGAGGCACTAATCCTCTGAATCACACAGCCAAGAGGCAGCATCAGGAGAAGGCCTCAGCCTCTATGCCCTGTTGTTGGCCGGCCAGAGGAACTGGTTGGCCACTGTGTGAGACAGGATGGTGGACTAGCGGGACCATTGGTTC